>NW_028245993.1:0-211017 GCF_964263255.1 Lissotriton vulgaris
CGTGGGTAAGCAGACGGAAAGTGATCCTCTTATTGACGGGTAGCCAGTGGAGGTCTTTAAGGTGACCAGAGATGTGTTCGTTGCGTGGGATGTCTAATATGAGCCTGGCTGAGGCGTTTTGGATTCGTTGGAGTTTCTTCTGGAGTTTTGCGGTAGTACCTGCGTAGAGGGTGTTTCCGTAGTCCAGTCGGCTCGTGACCAGAGCGTGGGTGACTGTTTTCCTTGTTTCGGAGGGGATCCAGCGAAATGTTTTTCTGAGCATGCGAAGAATGTTGTAGCAGGAAGAGGATACGGCGCTGACTTGTCTGTTCATTGAGAGTGAAGAATCCAGGATGACGCCTAGGTTCCGTGCGTGGTCTGTCGGGGTGGGTGCTTTTCCGAGGGCTTCTGGCCACCAGGAGTCGTCCCATGCAGAGGGGGATGTACCTAAGATGAGGACTTCTGTTTTGTCCGAGTTCAGTTTCAGTCGGCTTTGTTTCATCCATTCGGCAACTTCTTTCATTCCTTCATGTAGGTTAGTTTTGGCGGTGCTGGGGTCATTGGTGAGGGAAAGGATCAGTTGAGTGTCGTCCGCGTAAGAGATGATGTTGAGGTTGTGTTGGCGTGCGATGGCCGCGAGGGGGCTCATGTAAACGTTGAAGAGGGTGGGACTGAGTGAGGATCCTTGTGGTACGCCGCAGATGACTTCAGAGGCCTCGGACTTGAATGGAGGAAGGCGGACTCTCTGGGTTCTTCCGGTGAGGAACGAGGTGATCCATTCAAGTGCTTTTCCTTGGATTCCGATGTTATTGAGGCGTTGTAAAAGGGTGCTGTGGCAGACTGTGTCGAATGCTGCAGAGAGGTCAAGGAGGATGAGGGCGACTGTGTCTCCATTGTCCAGTAGAGTTCGAATGTCGTCTGTTGCTGCGATGAGGGCGGTCTAAGTGCTGTGTTTTGCTCGGAAGCCAGATTGTGAGGGGTCGAGGGATTTGTTGGCTTCGAGGAAGGCGGCGAGCTGGTTGTTGACAGCCTTCTCGATGACTTTGGCCGGGAATGGAAGAAGCGAGATGGGGCGGTAATTTTTGAGTTCGGTGGGGTCTGCTGTTGGTTTTTTTAGGAGGGCGGTGAGTTCAGCGTGTTTCCAGTCTTCCGGGAAGGTGGCAGAGTTGAGGGAGCAGTTGATGACGTCTCGGAGGTGCGGTGCTATGACGGAGTCTGCTTTGTTGAATATGTGGTGAGGACATGGGTCTGTGGGGGATCCTGAGTGGATGGAATTCATCAGACGGATGGTGTCCTCAGTGGAGATTGGGTTCCAGTTGTTAAGGGTGTTCACGGGGGGGAGATGATCAGCAAATGGTAGGGTGGGTTGGTTTCCGGGTTGGTTGTCAAAGCTGTTGTGGATGTCTGCAATCTTGTTGTGGAAAAATGAGGCTAGGGAGTCGCAGAGGGCTTGAGATGGGGTGATGTCGTTGGAGTTGGCCGAGGGATTGGAAAATTCCTTGACGATGTTGAAAAGTTCCTTGCTGTTGTGGGCGTTGTTGTCAAGTCGATCCTTGAATGCTGTTTTCTTGGCTTTTCGGATCAGTTGGTGGTGAGTGCGGGTGGCGCTTTTGAAGGCGTCCTTGGTGCTGGTGGTTGGGTCTTTTTTCCAGGCCTTTTCAAGGGAGCGGCAGAGTTTCTTGGACTTCTTGAGATCATCGTTGAACCATGAGGCCTTCTTGCTGCCAGGTTTGCTTTGACGTTTTTTCAGTGGTGCTAAGGTGTCGGCGGTGTTGGATAACCATAGGGTGAGGTTGGCGGCGGCTTCGTTGGTGTTAGAAGAGAGGGCTGGGGAGTTTCGAAGGAGCGATGCGGAGATTTGGTCCGTGGTGATTTTGTTCCAGTTTCTTTGCAGGGTAGGTTGGAGGTGGATGTTGGGTTTTGGTTTGTTGTAGGTGAAGTGAACGCAGCTGTGGTCGGTCCAGAGGAGGTCCGTGGTGTGGCTGAAGGAGACATGGTTGCTGGAGGTGAAGATTGGGTCGAGAGTGTGACCTGCGATGTGGGTGGGGGAAGTGACTAGTTGTTTAAGTCCGAGGTTGGCGAGGTTGTCCACGAGGGTGGCGGTGTTGCGGTCGTTGATCTTTTCAAGGTGAAAGTTGAGGTCTCCCAGAAGGATGTAGTCTTTGGAGGGGAGCGCGTGTGGAGTGATGAAGTCCGTTTAAATCAGCGAATGATTTCGGATTCAAGGAAAAAGAAATTCTACGCGTTTAAGCGGTGGCACCTAGTAAAAGCATGGCAGGCGTGGCACAAGGTGTATTTGCGGTCTCTATTTAACATGCCGGTGGGGTACAGTGTGTTGCTGCCAACCATAGCTCCAATACTATTAATACGGATCCGAGGGTGCACGCATGGGGATGCCCCAGGAGCACTCTAAACCATTAGAAGCTTTTGACACTAGCCCCAGCACTACCGGAGGGGGCGCACTTAAACTTTCTTTCCACTTTACTATTGGCACGGTTCCTGCCACTGCACTGGCAGCTTGCGTCACGTCCAGCATCTACTGCAAACAGTATTTTCTTATTGGGCGTATTCAGTTGTTCAACAAGCATAAGAATAGTGGAAACAAAATAACACAAAGAAAACCATACCAGTAGCGGACGTCTGAAAGGTTAGATGGGTAACAAGCCAACTCGGCCATGCAAAAGCCATGATGGAGCCTCAGAAGTAACATTTGTATCAGGCACGCTCGGCTTCACACACAATGTTGACACGGAAGTACGCTTACCTGCCCTCACAGGTAGTCGGCACCGGTCTCTGCGGGGCGCACCAATGAGCTGCCGCCAGCAGTCACTCAAGCAACGGGTGCCCCGTGCTCCCACGAGCCGACTCTGCACCTCCTCACGCGACCGCCACCTCCCCTCCGAGTCCCCGCACTCATGAGTGCGGACACTGCTGAAGGTATGGCTTAAACACGCACCTATAAATAGCAATGTAAAGTTCCAGTGTTCGGGAAGTACTTTCGGCAGGGTAAAAGAAAGGGGGTTTGTGTGTGCCGAGGATTTATGAGCTGAGGTAATACGATCTGGCAGGTCCGAGAGCTGCTCCTCCTACACCAGCTTACTAGAACAGCCCACGAGAGTCTGCAAGCAAAATGTACAGAGCACAGTCAAACATCACACCCCCTTGGTAGCAAGCAAGGGAGGGCTGTCCGCCATCCAGTGAAAGGCTATTATGCCTCCTTGGGGTCAGTGATGTCACCATAGACCGCTCAATGTTTTCACAGGCTGCCTCCCAGCGTCCCTAAAGTATTCATTCAGCAATGTATAAAGTACACAGGTCCGAGGCCGCTGTATCAATGAACCGTTGTGCTCTTCCATGAACGGGTTTATATAAGACATCCAAGAAACAAATCCGCAACTAAGAAATAGATGAACAGGCGTCAAAGATGGACCTGATCCAAGAGCATCGACGCGTGTAGCATGAATGCTCTACACCAGAATCCTAATTAGGGTACCCTATAAAGAGGGCAACAGTCTATTCAAGTAACACATTTTTTAGAAAAAAGCGAAACAAAAGCGCCCAAGGATATCCTTCCGGAAAACTATTAAGAACATTCTCTCACATTATGTGCGTTTAACACCACAACCGTCTGAATAAGTAACTCACCCACGAAGGCATGCACAGAGGGTGGAAACAGCACACTGTAGCAAGGAAAAAAACATTACTGCAAATAACTAGTCTACGGTACATTAACACAACAGCCACGTTAAACGTATGCCAAAAGAGACCCAGTGTTGTACTGTACAGGCCACCCTGGGGTTATGTACCTAAAATGCGGTTGGGACCCAAATGCCCACACGTGGCGACGCCCACACGTGGCGTCTTTCATGACACGGAGGGATCAGCCGGTAATATTCTGTTCCTTCCTACACAACAGCAGATTAGCAGTAGCCTGTGAGGCTAAACATAAGAAAAATCCAGGAGCAACACTGTTTTGTTTAACGCATGCATTTACAAATCGGCTCATTAAATGTACAAAAGAAGAGATAAAACGGCCATCAATGTTACAAAACACCTAGCCATTTAATTTTTGAAGGATTTTTAACGTAACAAACGAAAGGGCTGTCCCCACTATCAAAAATAAATACCAATACGAAAGGTCAATGTAAAAGCATAATCAAAAGACAGAACAAATAAGATACTGAGCTCAGTGTCCCAGCCGCTTCTCAGTTCAGCATTACACTCTTCAGATTTCAGGGCCCCATCACAGGGAAGTGTGTAAAAATGAATCCACTTTTACACTTTGCATTTTAAGCAAGCAACATATTATGAAGAAAGGCAGTTAAGAAATGGGATGTACTAACTTCCCTTAATCACAATATTATGGTTCCTCGCAAAATCAACCTCCGCGAAAACCAACCTTTGCTGTACGACCAACTTCCAGGGCACAGTTCCTTTGATATGTGAATTGCCAGCAAATAGCCAAACTGGCCCAAAATGTACATTTCTTGAGTGCTGGACTCAGCTACGAGACAAATAGGGGCTAATATTCTAATGACACGGCCAGAATTAGAAACCTATTATTGTTTGGGAAAGAAAATGCAGCCGTTAATTTGGAGAAAAAAAATCAAAATAAAGATCATTCCTGTAGAAGTTATCAGAAGTGGTGCTTGGACCCAGTAAAGCAGAAAAGGGGTCTGGAAGGGAGAGAAATTTCAAATAAAGGAGGCAGTTCCTAATCCTGAAACAGAAGACTAATTACTCAGTGGCAGAGGGCATCGTTCAGGAAGAATCTAGAACAGTCTTCAAACTGTGCAGCATGCCCCTGTGCCAGTCCCCCTAAAAACTAAGTGGATATGTGAGCAGGCACAATTCTGTTGGAGGCACATTTGAAGGAATAATTTACTCACAAGAACTATTTGTTAGCTTTAACACCATGAAAGAGTGTCATTAATTTGACTCTATCCCTTACACTCTCCTTCCTTCCTGCCTTTCTTTTCCTCCTTTTGATTTTGTCTCTCATTTATTGAGATTAAGTACACATCAATGTAATGTGTTTTTTGTTGTGATTTTTTTTGAGTTTGTGTAGATACATTGTGACATGTTTTGTTTATAAATTGGTGTGTATAGTATTGTAAATATATGTACAGTTTGTCATATCTTTGCTAATGAATATATATGTAAAAAAACTTTGAAAGTAAAAAAAGAAGTCAAAGGTATGAAAATATAAGTACATGGTCAGAATTTAATAAAGAGTATTCTTGACCTTCATTAATTGTTCTTGTTTTTTTTTTTTTTTTAAAAAGAGTGGTCTAGGCATTTGTGGGTTTTTTGCACTAGACTTGAGGTGGCATAAATGGGAGCACTGGACATTGAAGCAAATGGTATGCTGAATGTAAAAGGTGGATACCAACTACTGCCATCAACCGGCTTCACTGCACTGAAAAAGTATTTGTTTCTGTATAATCAGCAGAAAAACTTGAAATACGTGAAACAGGAGGCGCACTGTTTTATTTTAATTATTTACTTTTTTGTCTCACAATGATTTTGCACAAACACTCTTGCACTTTAAAATGAGCAAAGGCAGGAAAATGAATGGACTTTACACAAACCGATAAAGTTAATACATTGGAGCGGTTTGAAATCAATATTCCAATACGCAAGCATCAGCTTTTTATATTTTTAACCAAAACTGTTCAAAATAATGATTTAATGCTAGAAAGAAGTTGCTTACATTTAATGAATTTGTAATTTGCATTGGTCTAACTGTGTAAAATATTACGGTCTTAATTAACTGAAATAAATGACTGTCATGATTGACATTTGCATGTGATGCTGTGTTGATCCAGGAGAGCACCGCACATTGCCAATTAATGTATGGCTGGACAGATGCCCAAAGAGCTGGACAACATGGGACCAGGGATAGCTGGTGGAATTTGCAAGTGGTGAGGCGTAAGAGCAAGGAAGGAATTGTTTCAGTCGAGGAACCAGACGTTTAAGTTGAGGGGTGGGGGTGGGGGGTTCCTCTCTCCCCAAAGAAAATGTTCAAATATTGATGTAATTTTCGGCACAATTTCTGTGATAACTGGACAAAAAAATACAGTTCTTATTCTGGCTTCAGCCTGTTGCAATCCCCGTAAACAGGGTGGGGTGTTACGTGCAGAGCTCCTGGCTTTGGAACTGGGAACCTGGTTCAGTTCTTGTTGTTGGCTGGGCAAATCACTAAAGACCATATTCAACATTTTTTTCACACAATGCAGTGTGAAAGGGCAAAAATGTGCCATATCTTTGGTACATTCCTGCGCTCTCCTTGCGCTGGTGCACCTTTGGCTGCCTAGCACCAACACAGGCATCTTGCATCATGGCATAAGGGTGACAGCATTGTAGGCATCATTTTTTTTTTTTTTAGCAGGAAAGGGCACCTTTCTGCACAGAAACAATTCTTTGGGGCAAAATGAAGCACACGTAGAAAGAGATGGAAATGTGGAGAAGACATTTCTCCTCGTTACGTCTACCCATGGAAGGCGTAGCATTTTGACGGAGTCCCAGGTGTACCACTCATGGTTAATCTGGCAATGCTCGAAAACTCATGGGTGCATGGATGGGAACACTCCTGGTACACCCATGGATCACGTCCATGTGGTGGAATAAAGCAAGGCAGCAGTTTGCGCTGCCTTGTGTTACTCCAGATTTACCAAGCACCGCAAGGCCATGCAAGGTTGTCTTGTGTGGCTTAGTAAATCTCATTTAGGCTTTGCTTAGTCCTTGTGCTATCTTGGGTGGCACAAAACGTTGATAAACATGCAACTACAGGTGAAGTAGTGTGGCTCAGGTGAAGTAGTGTGGCTCACTGGTTAGAGGCGGCAGACCCGAGAGCAGAGGACGGCCCGGGACCAGGGTTCGATTCCCGGCGCGGCAGGTTTCTGGACCAGGGTCAGCGGACTCGATAATTCTCTCGCCTCGGTGCCCACTCTGATCAGTGATCACACTCGGCAACTCTGGGCATTAGCTTGCCTCATCTTCACTAACGGCCCCACCAGACCGCTGGGGATGCCTGGTCTCACCCTGGAGATACCCATTAAGGGACCATCTCTCAGCCCAAAGGCTGAGGGGGAAGTGGACGACCGACCGAGGCTCCGACTGGACGGACAAACAATGGACCGCAATATTAGCGGGCGCTAGAAATGTTCCCCGAAACGCGCGATTTAAAACCATCCAATATTATATCATTCATCGAGCATATTTGTCTCCTGACAAACTGAATCGCTATTTCGGACTCACTTCGTCGGCATGTCCCAGATGCGGCCTCCTAGACTCAGACTTCCTGCACGCACTCTGGAACTGCGCCCACCTCGCCTCGTACTGGTCAGCGGTCACTGACACGCTGACGGCGGCCTCGGGCGAAACTCTCCCCAAGACGTGGGAAGTATGCCTACTGGGGCTCTACAGGAGAACCAAGCAGACCAAGCTGCGGGCACGCTTTTGGGACTTAGGCCTCATTACGGCTAAACGCCTCATTACGAAACGGTGGAAAAACTCCAACCCACCGCGCCCTGCAGACTGGCGTCGCTCTTTTGGCAACTGGGCCAGTGCGGAGAGTGTGTCACTACACAGAGAGGAGACCACTGGCCTACGGAAATACCCGATCGCCCAAGACTGGGACGCTACCCTGATCGCGTACCACAGGGCATGCGCCCGGGCCGGTATAGAATGCCAACCTGACGCGGAATAGAAGGGGCCCTGTCGCTTGCTGTCCATATAGGTCACGGAATTTGCCCCCCCCCCCCACTGCCGCGTCCCCCCCCTTCCTCCCCCACTGCCGCGCCCCCCCCCCCCCCTCATTCCCCCCCGCCGCCAGCCCCGACTACCGAGCTCTTGCACACCGAGCGATGTCCCCTGCCGCCCCCCGCCGCTGCCCTTCCCCCCCCCCGCTGCCTCCTCCCCCCCCCGCCTCCACCCCGCGGCCGCAGCGACACCACATCCTCGATCACCCCCGCCCCTGCGCAGCCCGTACAGGGTGCACCACACACGGCTAGGATTCAAGACACACTACCACACGCACATGCACTAGTCCAACAGTTGTTGAAATGTTTCTCCCTCCCCCTCCTCTTTTAATTCCCAGTTATACCTTTTGGTTGACACAGAGACTGTTGATTTTGTACACGCGCTAATGCTCGACACCCCCCTCCCTGTTTCCGTATCATACAATGGCAACTGGGTGTTTTCATGTACAGGCAGCGGAAGCCCAGCGATCCATGTGACGACGGGGGATATGATCCTGCTCCAGCTCGCTACTGTACTGAACAGGGAACATAACTCAATGCAATGACTGTCGGATTTCTTACAGCACCCTGGTCCTAGCGCAGTGCCATGAGCCGCAAGCGCTGCGACACGAGACATTTCCTAGCACCGCTGCTTGTGAACTAATGCATTACCACTGGCTACTGTTTATTTTCACTCGTATTTAATTGCCATGTCATTCTGTACTGACAGCCGAGTACCGCTTGTAGTAGTGGTTTATTGTTATGACACTGTGTGACTGCTGTTTAACTCATCTGTGAAACTAAATAAAGTTTGGGACCATTGGTCTTCAAAAAAAAAAAAAAATTAAGGGACCATCTCTCAGGGAAGCCAGGAAGGGTTTCGCAGCGGTCGAAGCGCCTTGGGACCCTACGGGCAAGTAGTGCGCTATATAAATGCCTATACATACATACATATCCCATGTGCCTATAAAAAATAAATGTGGCCTTGTGTTATGTTATTGGTTCTCATGTAAAGCACTTCACCTTCAGATTGAGTTTGCACTATATAAAAACTGCACAAAGATATTAAAAACAAATATAGATCCTACCTATTGGGGGAGATTTCAATTTGGTGGCTGATAACCTAGTGGATAGAGTCCCTCCCAGATTAGATGTGCCGGGAGCATCACGGTTGGGGGGCTTCTTGACGGCTATGGGACTCGTGGACCTTTGGAGGAAGTATCATCCTCTGGAACGCCAGTTCACCTACCACTCCAGCGTGCATAATAGTCTCACTAGACTTGATTATTTTCTGGGCTCGTGGGTGGCCCCGGCACTGTTGCAAATGTAGAAATCAGGCCACGGGGCATCTCTGTTCACTCCTCTGTTGATTAGTTATGCACATCATCAGCTCAAACGGCGTCTGACCTATCCGATCCATTCTGGCTACCTCCACAATCATAAGATCAGGAAAGAACCGAAGATGGGGACGAAACATTACTTCCAAGACAACACTGATTCCGTGACTTCATCTATCACACTATGGGAGGCCTACAAGACAGTGGTTAGAGGGCAAGAAATAGTCTCCATCACAGCACACAAACGTGCAGGGCAAGCGGAACTGCTAGCTTTAGAAATGGCAGTAGCTGAGGCAGAGACGCAGCATGCTGCCGACCAGACCCCCACAACGGCACACAGTTTGCAAGTAGCACAGCGCCAACACAGAGCACAGACTGAGGGGGTCAAGCAACAAATGGCCCATACACTGCACAAAATTTTTGAGGTAGGTGACAAGGCGGGCAAGTTACTCGGGTGGCTGGACAGGCGGGACAAGTGGATTGCACAGTTTGCGGTGGAGGGAGGGAACCCTACTATGGATCCAAATGCTAGCACAGCACTACATGACAGTATACTTCTCTACATCCACTATCTCGGAGGAAGAGGCATACACCTACATCAAAGACCTTAAAATGCCTACATTATCCGCGGCAGAAGCACAAGCCTTCGACGAAGACCTCACGACCAATGAGGTGCAGTTAGCTATTAATGCACTACAGGCGGGTAAGACGCTAGGGCCTAATGGTATACCAGTTGAATTATACAAACAGCTGACAGGCACGATTGCGCCACATCTACTGAATATGTTTAAAGAAAGCCTAGAGGCTGGGGAACTTCTACTGGATCAACGCACGGCTACTATTGTTGCTATATTAAAACCGGGGAAGCCAGCTGACCAGTGTACGTCCTATCGCCTGATCTCCCTCATAAATGCAGAGGCTAAAATACTTGCTAAATTATTGGCGCTTCGTCTCTCGTCCCATCTGCCCAAACTCATACATAAAGACCAGTCTGGCTTTATGCCCGGCAGGAACACAGTACTCAATTTAAGGAGAGTACATGGTGTATTGGCACGTGCGGAATATCTTCAGGAACCGGCTGTAATACTCTCCCAGGACGCACATATGGCGTTTGACACGGTCCACTGGCCTTTTCATTTGCGTTGCTACGCCATTTTGGGTTTGGCCCAAAGTTCTGTGCCTGGATCCGCTTGTTGTATGAGAAGCCCATTGTGCATGTCACTGCTAACGGCCATATCGAATCGGATTTTCTCTTGTCCAGAGGCACGTGTCAGGGTTGCCCACTGTCCCAGTTAGCCATGGTTTTGGAACCTCTGGCAGTATGGATAAGATGGGAGCCTACTATCAGAGGCCTCCATTGGACCGATGATTGGGAAGATAGGATATCGTCTGTGTACAGGGATATTCTATTATATTTCACCTATCCTAAGCACTGTATTAACACTCTTCTGGATGTCTGCACAGCCTACGGCCAAGCATCTGGCTATTCGATTAACTGGTCTAAATCCACCATGTACATATTGCACGGGCCGCCACCACGTTTACTGGAAGGCTGTCCATTACGGACTGCAGACGGTGCGTTTAAGTATCTAGGGATATACATCACAGCTAGCCCGGTTGACTTGTTGTTGACTTTCATGCACATAACTTGCAACCCCCCCTTGATCGTCTTAAACGTGACATACGGCACTGGGAATCGCTGCCGCTGACCCTGTTGGGCAAGGCAGCGCTTTTCAAAATGATGGCTCTACCCAGCTTTCTCTATATTTTAGAAAACACACCATACCCCGTACATGCCACCTATTTAAAAAAAATTGCAGCACAAGTCTCGGTGCTATTGTGGGGTCATAAGCCTGCACGTATAGCGCAGGCCAAGCTAACACGAAGCTGGAACTATGGAGGCATAGCACTCCCAGACATCTGCCTTTACTACTGGGCATCACAGTTGAAGGTTATTACCAGTGGCTGCATCTCCCACAGTCCGAACCAGCTCTGAAGGCAGACAGGGCACAGTTGGGACTGTCTGATATGCTGGCTCCCCTCTATGATAAATCCTTAACCGTCACAAAGTTTGGCCCACTGAAACACACACTCACTATATGGCACGCGGCACTGACCAGGTTGGGATGGCGGGGAGTGTTGACACAGTTGACTCCGTTATGGGACATAAAGAAGCTGGGAAAACTCAGGCAAACCAAGGGCTTTGACCGCTGGGATGCTATAGGCATTTCAACTATTGGGGATCTATGGCAGAGGGGACACGTTCTACCCTTTGAGACACTGAGACAACAGTATGATCTGGCACCATCAGAATATTTCCGGTATATGCAGAGACGTCATGCATTAACAACGACACTGACACCTGAAATGGACATCCCAGAGGCATCCCCTCTGACAGACTACTCGCAGACTATATGCCATCAAAGGCGACATCACTGACGTATCGTAAGCTAATAAATAATTTACCTGACCCAATAGTGGCCTTACGGGAGAAATGGTCGCATGATTGTGGGGACATTGATGACTCGGAGTGGCAAGAGGCGATTGCGTCTCCGAAAGAAGTGGGCATCTCCTCGCGTCTCCGCTTGGTGCAACTACGCATATTACATAGATCATATTACACTAGAGACACACTGCATAAGATGAAACGAATTCCACACCCATACTGCCTGCGGGAATGTGGTGAAGTAGGGACCTTCTATCACACAATATGGGACTGCCCGAGAATTGCACACTACTGGGTTCAAGTGATGCAAACCATGTCTCAATCGGAAGAAATTTCCATACTGCCAGACCCTAGATGTTGCCTTTTGAATATATGGGAACCCAAGGACCTCACACGTTCGGGACCGGGTTGGATGACACTGGGTATGTTGATGGCAAAGAGGAATATAGCTCAGAAATGGGGCGGGATGGAGTCACCTACGCTAGCGGCTTGGAAGCATGATATGGATGCAGCGATGATTTCAGAACGGGCAGTGTTCTGCAATAGAGGTTGTCCCCAAAAATGGAGTAGGATCTGGGGAGCATGGAATAAATATAGAGCGGACATTTGTGAGCCACCCTCAGATGATGATAGTTCCAGCTCTGATTCCGATTGATGCGTTGGACATAATGCACTTGCTAACAGCCCATGTTGCGATTGATGGATTGAGACGTAATTATACTTGTGACATAATCATAATGGTTTCTGCTGAAGGACTACTGTGCTGAACTTACTCTGTATCTTTGCCGAACAATGTATCGCACTGTTTTAAAAATGCAAATAAAAATATTTTCCAAAAAAATAAACAACAAATATAGATACCCATTTAGTGGCTGATTTGTACAAGGTAAAACCAGAAAATCTGGATAAATCACAGCTTCTACACTTACACTGTGTGATCTTAGCCAAATATTTAATTTCACCAAAACTCCATTTTCTTCATTATCACATATGAAAGCACTTTCAATTATCAGAGTACCAGTTGTACAAAAACCTACTGTGTTTGATTTATTAGACTATTATGTTGATCTATAATACTCTGGCCCTAGTACAGGGTTTACATTGTTTGTTGGCTTGTATTTAGGTACTTTTATGGTCTGTCTACAAAAGATCGAATAAAGCTGTGTGACTGACTGACTGGCCTCATAAACATACTCGTACATAATGTTCTTTTATTCTTTTGGTTTTCAAGAACTAAATCCAAGCAGTCAAGCAGTGAGAATGGAAATGGGTAAAGGCAACGTTTGTAGCGACAAAACTAAAACCGCATCCTACTCATTGTCTACCGTAAGATCAACATATCTGGATACCATGAAAAGAACAAGCATTTACAATGCAATGGTCTCGGCATTATTAAAGAGAGAGCTATTGGCATTGCTCATTATTTTATTTTTTTTAAATCATAAATAAATGGTATTGTCATTTACAATGCAAATAGCGTAATTGCTCGCAAATGCAGGACCTATAGCATTTACACCCACACAGAGCCGCACACACAAAGCCCCCCACACACACATACAGGCACATGAGAGACAGATGGAAAATGCATGCACAGTTATGGAGCGCTTAAACAGGGAGAAAAAGTACCTTAAAAAATGTCAGCAGTGGAAGGACACAAGTACTTTGGGCATGCTGCAGGGGAGGGACAGACACAAGAAGAGGAGGTAAAGGCTACAGAATATTGAATAATAAACAAGCAAATGAGAGTGACAGTACAGCCAACTAATTGTAAACAATAGGCTGGTTCTAAGCCCATTGTAAGCTATCTAAACGTCTTGCAACAAACAGCAAAGGCACTGATTTAGGCAAGATCTAAAAAGCAGGAAGCATACAGCGATCTTAATCTTAGGACGGAAAATGTTTGTGGTGAGAACTTGTGATAATTCTGTGCAAGCAGCTTGTAAAACCATAGTAACTACTGCGGGTAGTGTGTTTTTCACTTGCTGAGGTTTCCCTGGGTCCCTAGATGGTTATCTGTGTATGGTGAACTGTACTGTGCTATTCCAACAATGTAGGACTGGAGAGAAAATTACCATTGTATTGGATGATTGTGAAATCTGAAGTTAAATTGCTTAGACAGTCCGCGGTTTACAATACTAATTAAAAAGGAGGGACAAAGAAGAAGAAAGTCTGTGGCAGATGACCAATAATAAGCAAGCACACGAGTGGCAAAGAAGCTAACCATTGGTAAACAATGGGCAACACCAAATGAAACCAAAAAAATAAAATGTTTCGACCTAAAAAAAAAAGCAGAGCACAGATTGAAGATACAGCAGAAAGACCATCCTACAGCACTGATCACACACAACATGAACTGAACTTGACAGCTAGGACCAACACCATGCACACGGGACACAACATGCGAAGAGAATGGCTATATGTCTCACAATGGCTCGGCTCGTCAGTTTTGAATATTGAAATCAATGCTTCCTACTGTTAAATAACGCTTCACTGTCCAGTGGGTTAGTCACAGTGGCATGGAATGCGTGCTTATTCTTTTAACGATACAAAAACACATTTCTGTTAGGGTCTTGCTCCTACGAAAGGTTCCTCCATCACTTCGACAGCTCTTAATAGTTTTGGATTAAAGCCAAAACAGCATTGCACGTGGTTTAAAGAGCCAAACTGGTTATTTTTCGCCTATAAAAAAAAAGAGGACGGAGTGAGTTGGATGGGCTATGATGGGCAATAGATTTACATTAAGAAATCTTTCTACAGCCTTTTGCACTGCCTACCAACCATGGGCATCTCTAACCTAGAGTTTAAAGCTCCTCCTTCTAGAGTTTCAAAAATGAACGCTGAACATTACCGAGGAATCGCCTTTCCTTGGGTTCATCGCCTCACTGCCTCTGCCCCCCGCCGTGCCCCCAAGCACTGTTCCTTGTGCTGCGTCCACGCATCAATGCTACTGTAATACATACAAATACATCTCTGGTACACCTGTGTGCCATCTCACCACACTAGCAGTGTAGGATTCAGCCTAAAAAGCTCAAGTTACCTTTTCGACAAGTTACAATTTCGAAAAGCACGATTTCCATGGTCACATTTCTTATGAACCCATTTGTCACTTTCTCTCCTCACTTTCCGTTTAGTACGTATTTTTCCTCTTTCCCCCTCCATCGGACAGACAGACTGTAGTCAGCATGGGTTCTGGACTGCCCTAGTGCAGCGTACGGCCTTGCAGTAGAGGTCTCAGTGCCACACCATGGTACTTCCGGCAGAGGAGTAATGGCTGCCAAGGCCAGTGCCAATCTTGGGGGGTGGGGCGGGGGGGGGGCCTTGGTTGGATTGGAGGACTCTAATACAAACACCCATGAACGAGCTGCACATTCAGAAGAGACGGGATGAAAGTGGCCTGCATGTGTTTCTGGGACGAATCAACGCATTAAGAAAGGAGCGCGTACAGTATTTGGTGAACTAACGTTTCATCTCGGCTTATGAATTGGAGGAATGGATACCAAGCTGGCTGCAGAGGATTTGTGGTAACCGAAGGCCTAGCCATCGTCGTGCACTGAAATGCATGCGTGGATAAATGAGAGAGGCGCGATAAGCAGTCCCACGCATCTAGCATCAACTAAACCAGTGACGGCGTGACCCATCTTCAGAGGAGTCACAGACGCAGGCACCGCGAGAAGGCAGATGGTGGGTGCTATTTTGCCCCACGATGGGAAGGACCACAAACAGCCTCCAGCTCCTCTAAGCGGAGAAGTCTGCAGACCTGTCTGTGCCGGAGCTGCCCGAAGCTTTCCCGAGCAACTGAAGAAGCCGAGACGCTGATGCCCGTCATCTGCTCATGCCCACCAACAAACACCCCCCCCCCCAACAACCAGATGACCAATCAACGGTGCGGCCCTGTTACCCTCTAATCAGCCACAGCCACAGCCCTGCCCAGCTTTGCTCTTTATCTGCGCCAGCTAATGCGTGAACTTGTGTATTTACCATCTGCTTCGGCATTAGTAGAGTTAAGGGACAATGGTCCAACACCACAGCCCCTCCAGCTTCTTAACGTTCTACAGTCTGCATTAGAGTTGGCTGGAGAGCACAAGGCCCACGTTCGCCCTCACACATAGTAATGCACAGAGACATCTTGCATACTGCGTCTGTCTCTCGGACACACTGCAGTCTCTCGCGTCCCACGCCCTCACTCACCTGGGACAGCCGGAGGCTGGAGCGCAAGCCCGTCCTCTGGAACAGAGACTGCCACTTCTTCATGGCGGGACGGCGAACCCCGGAGATGGGGACACCACAGAGCACAACCCTGGGACAAGCTCTCGAGACTCTCCCCCCCCCCCCCCCCACTCCCGCAGGCAGAAATAGTGCGAGTCTGTCCTCTGGAACAGAGACTGCCACTTCTTCATGGCGGGACGGCGAACTCCGGAGATGGGGACAACTATCTGGCACGGAGGGGGTGCGTGAAGCCACGTCCTGCCGCTGACATGGAGGATGGACTCACAGCCTCGCAGGCGAAAGAGAAAGCCGACTGTCCAAAATGAAAGAAACAGCTGAAGTAAATAATGAAAACCAAAGCGCCTGGAGAGCCAGACCACGAGGCACCTTCTCACGAGCGGCAAACATCTGTCGAAAACGTCAGTTTTTCAATTTGTGACACAACCACGGAGGAGAGCTGCGGCAGAGGAAGGGGGGGGGAGGCTAGAGATAGTTACCTTATGTCCGCGACGCACAAGAGCAAGACGATCCTCACGGGCAGACGAGACCAAAACAAATGGCGGAAACAAGCTTCCAAACATTTTCGGATTCGGGGGCGTGTTCGTGCTGTTCTAAAAAGGGGCGTGACTAAAAAGTGGAAAGAACAGCATGAACACGCCTTCGAATCCGAAATAGACTGGGCTTGTTTGGAGTGACTCCCTTCTCCTCCAATGGCTGGCCTCCGTTTAGGAAGCCAGCCAATGGAAGAGAATGGAGGAGAGAGGCGGGTTATACCCTGCTTACTCAAAAACATAAAATCTCCGACTTCCGTCTGGCAAGCCAGCCGTCGGTCCGAGACCTAAAAAACTGAAACAGAGACAAAATCGCACCAGTTATCTGGACATTAACATAAACCAGTAGTTAACGTTTTTAACTAGCTAGTTAACTTTGCAAATGTTTTGATATTGATGCTTTACTCTCAATCTGTGTGCCTGTTAAGCACATAACTAACTAAAAGTTAAAAAACATCCCTTACCGAGATTTTCAAAAACTGTCCATAGACACGGCTATGAGATAGTGAGCAGATAATCATAATAGTAAAGCACACAATAATTAGCAAGAGCACAACACACCGAGGGACCTATATCATCTGCTGGCAGCAGTCAGGCTAGGAGAGAGTAGAAAGACTGCAGTTATGAAGAGCAAATACCTTATTACGATTTGATTTTGAGGTACTGCAAGCCACAATAGTATGTTTAAGGCGCAGAGGATGTAACCAAACAAAAATGTATCTGTACAGTTAAGTGAAAACTAATCCAAAAGGTATTCAAATGGTTTAGCACAGTCTCTGTGCTGTACTATAATTCTGGTATGTAAAATAGTTGATAAAACTGAATAGAAAAGGAATAAATAAAGTTTTTTTTAAATAATGAAAAACTATTCCTGGGAAAAGCCATTTTCATGCACACATATTTTGAAGAATAAGTGACTGGAGTAAAACCAAGCAAACACCAATACGGGAAAGGCCAGCATACCCTCTCGTCATCAATTAACATATTCCAAGTGCAATATGGAAGCACAACGTAGGTACAATGGATTAATATTTGACCAAATTAAATTAACCATACCAAAGCACGTGTGTAACTTCACCAAGAGAAATGGTCCTCTTCACAAGTATAGATACAAGAATCACCAAGACATCATTGCAAACTAGATTTTAAATTTAATAATGATGTGAAAAATATTCACTCTCCTTTGTAAGCCTGCAAATAATAAAGAACCAAAGTGTGGCTGGCAAAAACGCTAAATCTGAGTTATATACTCGAGTTACACTTAGCCGGGTTTTTATTAGGTATAATTGACCTGAATATACAACAATGAGCTTTGAATTTCGAAGACCAGAGGCTATCATTATTCATAAACCTTTACTGCTGCCCCAACATACAGCCCTTTAAGGAACAAACATACATCATAAAGTAAAAAGTTCCATTCTGGAATAATGGTACAGCATACGTGCCCATAGCAAAAACCATCATTTTTTTTATTGGCATGGTGGTGGCCGCGGTGCTGGTGGTGAGTATATATAGATCCTCAAAATGTCGGTCAAAGACTAAAAAGTAAAGCAGGCACTCCAGGATGCGTGGTATAATCCAATTTACCACACAAAACGCACAGACACGTTTCGGCAGAAGGCTTTTTCAAAGTGTTCATACTCCATCTTTGATTCATCTCCCATAAATATGTGCAAGTCACCATTGAAACCAAAGAAATACTTCTCACAGTCTTTCAACCAGATCCCTATTGCACAATGTGCAAATCAGTGCATTAGAACGTGCAAATATATATATTAAAAAAAAAAGAATCAATTCATCCATTTCCAAGGATTTTTTTCTCTCTCCATATATAAATTTATATTCTTCCTCCTTGGCCCGAGTTTGCAGGTATTATGGGCGTTATTGGTGGTGCGCTCCTCGTAAGCGGCAGAGCCACGCCGCAAAATGTACACAAGTTTTACCGGAGAGGTAAAAATGATCCGCACTCACAAGTGAATCATTTCCAATTTGCTTATTTTAATGCCATAAAAAATACAATGGGGATAACGTCCCAACGTGTTTCGGCCCCACAGGGACCTTGATCACGGGATAAAACGAATTTCTGTCCTATCGCCATTTTTACTTTTTTTTCCCCCTCATCCTTTTGTTGTTGTCCATATTGTATTTTTTATGGAATTAAAATAAGCAAATTGGAAATTATTCACCCGTGGAGTGCGGATCATTTTTACCTCTCCGGTAAAACGTGTGTATATTTTGCGGCGTGGCTCGGCACCACCAAGAAAGCACATAATACCTGCAGACTCAGGTCAATGAGAAAGACTTAATTAGTGGGAGCAGGCAGCCGCCAGCTGAAGGAGAAGCAGTACCCGATTTCTCCGCAAGATACCGAAGAGCAAGTATGTGACAGTCGGCAATCGGAGGGTAACGGACAGCACTGAGCTGCTTAGAAGGTAAGAGGGGGGAAAGGGTAGGTTTCACATAACTATGTGAGATTGTGCACGCCGGTTGGATTTACACCTCATAATATTGGAGAAAGCAGAAAACTATACTTTTACAAATAACTGAACAGAAACTAAAAAATAATTTTAAGTGGAAATGGGTGGCATTTAACTCCTTCCATGCTCATGACGAGCTCAGCTCGTCATGAAGCACAGTGGAGCTGTGCTTATGACGAGCTGAGCTCGTCATGAACAATGGGGATACATCAAAGTCAGCATAGGAGGGGAAAACTCAAAGCAGCCAAGGTGTTAAAGTACACAGATACACTTCAAGTCAAAAGAACTATAAATACAATATGAATAATGGATAGTCAAGAAGCAAAATGGAAAACAATTATTGCAACAATATTTTAACAAACAACTTCCATCACAACAAAAGGGACGGATAAAGGACATATTGAGAAAGCAACTGACATTAGAAGCAAACTAAGATTGTAGGAAAAATTATCAAGTAAAGAAGAAGAGAAATGGAGGGAAGTACTGACACTCAAAAATATATGTAGGTACAGAGTACCAAGATGCCTGAGAATCTCTGTGGTAATATTATCCTTCTTCTCTTTCTATGTTGAAGTTTTAACATGTCATTTATGTAATTGTCTTATCATTAGAGTGTTATCTAATGGAGAATGTTTTGTGAGCTGTGTTCTAAATCAGAGAAGCGGTTGGAGCTGATCTGATTTAGACGCTTTGCTCTGTGCTCCAGTGGGTCCTAGGATTTAACTTAAATAACTCCTTATTTAAACTTCTTCTGCCTCCTCCCTTCTTTACAATCTCATTAATGCCAAGTCATCAAGATACCAGTAGTGAACTACTACAGGAACGGGGTAAACATATTTTAAACTACTCATTAGGTTGAATTGTAATTCTAATCAAACATACAGAGGTAACATTAAAATCAATTCAAATAGAATTAAAAGCACTGGAGAAAGAATTAGATCAACTGGAATTGACAGGGGGGTCCCGCTGGTAACTGCTCCCTGCTGGCTTTCTCTCGCGGCCAGAGCCGCTGAATCTGCATTTCCGCCAATTAGAGCGCCAGGAGGCACTTCAAAACTGGGCGCGGGCTCCGGCAGAGCGGGTCCCACTGGTAACTGCTCCCTGCTGGCTTTCTCTCGTGGCCGGAGCTGCTGACACAGCATTTTCGCCAATTAGAGCACGGGACGCACGCGGGCGTGTCCGGGCTGTGCGCGGAATAAACACCCGGACCAAGGCCGGGCCCGTCCATGCCCGTAAGAGGCTGGGCTGGGCCTACCCTCTTGGCTCGTTGCTGAAGCTTTTTACCGCACCAGGAGTCGAGCAATGCGTTTACCCTCCTCATCTTTTGGTGGACTGTAGAGATCCTGTACCCTTTGAAGAGAAGGTACGGAGGCGTTGGACCTCATTCTAATTTTTAAACTGCTTATTTGTACACCACCTACCTGAATTATTGGGTAGGCTGTACGTTGAGTGGGGCTAATAGTACTCGTATTTTAATGTGCACATAGTCACTTTGGCAGCATTTTGCACAAGACATTCATAACTTTATCAAGTCCATTGAGGTCATCGGAGGCCCTTTTCATTTATTTTTTACACCCTAGCTTGAGGTGATCAAGGATATTGCCGAAAACGCACCCTCTCTGATTCTATGAAATTTGACCATTGAAGATTGAAAATTAATAAAAGGGGGATTACTAAGGAAAAGCAAGGGTTTGGAACTGTTGGGACCTTAGATGCCTTCTTAACGAGAGCCGAATCTGTCCTGGCTCACGAAATTGAACTAACTGAGAGAAGGCTTTCCCTGGATACTTTAATTATGCACAAACGTTCTTCCCTAGGTGGAGGAGCCATAGCCACTGAACAACTGAACTCTCCCCAAATAATAGGCGGAGCTAGTTCGGTTATAGCTCCAACGGCGAATTTATCCTCATCTACCGACACTATAGAAAAACACTGCAAAACAATCCAGGAGCAATTAACGACTGACCAAGTGGAGAATAATTATTCAGATGTGAAGACTAGGAAAAAAAAAGGGAGGTGGCCCTTTAAAACAAAAAACATTAAAAAGGGTTTGTAAGGAGAAACCCACTGGAAGCAAGGGACTGGATTTAGGACTTACACTACAACAGAGATCTACTAGATAAACCAGGCAAAATGTAACTAATAACCAATTGGCTTTGGAGAATGACCATGCTCATGATTCTGATTTAATAAAAAGTTTAGAGACTATGATGATTGATCTTTTAACCCCTATATTATATAAATTATCCCAAATATAGGTAAAATTATCTTCTTTGAAGGCCTCTTTTCTTTCAAATCAGCCTCCCCTAATTCTACTGTGTTAACAGATGTAGTGAGGCCTAATCCTCAACCAGGTAGGGTGCCCCCTATGGTGTCTGACATGCCCTACGTGGCTACTGATACTCTGGGTAGCTGTGACCTACAGCAAACAACGGGGCTGTCTATCGCTTTGCCCAGCTCTGTTTGTGACTCGGCCAAAAAGTTGACAACCAACGCACAGAAGAGTCTCAGTAAAACTCAGGCACAAGGTAATTATGAGAATATTGGTTGTACTAGGTTACATGTTGAACCTCAAGCATTTACTGGCTCCACTGATATACACCCTTATGTTTGTCCCGCTATAGCCACCACTCTCGTTGAGGGAAGATCACAGCCCATTTGTTTGGGAAGGGGAGCTCCTCAACATCAAGCAGAAACTGGGAAATCTAGAGTAAGATTGGATCTCCCGCCAGCAGCTTGCCCCAATGTTATAGTCCTAGCTAATGTTCCAGAACTGAAACTAAACTCAATAGAAACTACGGAGCAATTAATACATAAATTCCAGCATTGGTGAACGAATTCACTAGGAGAAAACGCTATTGTATAAACAAATATTATTATGGCCAGGAGGGTTAATGGATAGGAAGAGCTCCTAAAACTATTAAAGGAGACTGTATTGTAGTGAATTTTGATAATCATATAGTGGGTGAATAACTATCTGACCTAGCAAACATGCCATCAGTCCATTCAGAAATCTTTGCTCTACCATTAGGTTTTTTCTATAAACCTTATCCTTCATCTCAGCCTTCCATTTTTAGGTCACGTTACTTAGAAACCAGCTCTCCACCCGTTTAACCAACCCCTTTATTATAAGAAGAGTCTCCACGAAGTTGCAGGTAGATTGAGAATTCTTCTTTATTTAAAACACAGGTTTCTTAAGCCACAGAGCGGAGCAGTGTGTTCCCCGAATCACGATCACCAACAGCTGATCGAATCCACAGGAACACACGCTCCAAGAACATCATAGCATTCCAAACAAAGCATTCCAAACGAGAAGACATGTTAAACATTCCTAAAGACACCAGAACACTACAACACCTCCCTCTTTATATAAAACAAAAAAAAACAATGCTCCCTGAATCACGATCACCAACAGCTGATCGAATCCACGGGAACACACGCTCCAAGAACATCATAGCATTCCAAACAAAGCATTCTAAAAGAGAAGACATGTTAAACATTCCTAAAGACACCAGACCACTACACCCTTCCTCCATTAGTCCCATCTTTTCCTTTAAGGAATAGATTTGCTGCATTAGAAGGCTTGTCTACCTGCGACTGACTGGATGAACAGACTATATTACCTAATGGCGATGGAGTTATAAATTTAAAAGAAGGGTCTCTTTTGCTCACTGTTCCATCTCCAATTCTTCAGGCCTCAATGGGAGGGCAACTAGACATTCTGACCTTGCCCAGAGACCGGAATCTCGAGAGACTCTCTCGGGGTCTATAGCAGCTATGTCCGGGAACATCGCTGGCTACAACCAAAAAAGATCTAATACAGAATGGTTGTCTCTGTTCACATCTAGCGATATAGTGTGCCTTCAAGAGACTTGGGGAAATAGATTCAATACACCTGAATGGGTACTATTCTTTCCAAACTGCTGCTGTACAGTCACCTACTGGTCGGGCTAAGGGTGGTTTGCCGACTCTAAACTCCAATGCTTTTCCTCTTAAAGTGCAGTCATTTTTTAATACGGCAACCTTATTACCACATTATTGTAACAGAATACTCTGTGGATTATTGTTGGCTCCTTATTAACTTAATACTTTTGGAAGTAGTCAAGCAGTGGTGTTAGCTCTTTTAGAAAGAGATATTAACATAACATAACATGTACTTTAGTGCACATATCACCTGAAGGTCTCAAGGCGCTGAATAACAGATGTATATATTAATGTATTACAAGATAAATGCGCCAAACCTTGTAATATAATGTGCCTTGGGGACTTTAATATTCACATCTGTGAGAAGATCAATGTGTCAGTATGTGGAATACAGGATGATGATGGGGAGAGTGTTCCTTATTTTGGTCACACGGAATATGGTATTGCCTTCAATAGACTAATATCTATAAATAATCTTGTATTTTTAAACGCTTTTTAAGAGTTAACTGGTCAGCTAGGATTTACTTTTTAAATCATTTTGTTTCTTCTACCCTTGATTATGTTTTGGTCTCTGATTCAATAAGAGGGCTTTTCTCTCATTTTGAGATTGTGTTTTATCCTTTTAGCGGTGATGCTGCAATAACTTTTCTTATTCCCTCTGTAAAGAAAAATGACTGTTTTTAAACTCCCCATAAACCCTGTAATTGCAAAAGAAAACAGCATTGTTTTGAAGTGGGAAAAAGTGGACTCTAGGATGTTCTTAGTTCCCTTACTCTCCATTCGATTTGGGGAGATAATGCTTTGCCTAGGCTCAGTTCCACACAACAGCACGGTCTCGACCTTGAAGCTCATTTTATCTGATGTTAAAACCAACCTAACATACGTTATGGCTGGCGTAAAAAATATAGTTGGTTCGATGACGACTGTGATAAAACATTAAAGGCTATATATAGCCTTGAAGTCCAAACCCCGTAACCCACTCTTGGTCAAGTCTTTCCGTCAAGCCTATAAAAAAGCAAGTACCACTAGGCCGAAAGCTCTAAAGGAAGAGTGGTGGGAAAATATGCAGAAGGCAGCTATATTGAAAAGCTCACCAAAAAGCTGGTCTCAGATTAATGCACCATTTTTAAAAGACGAGCATGCCATGACCACAGACTCTAATGTTGAACAGGAGGAATGGGTGACCCACTTTGAAGGATCATTTGGAGCCAACGATACGGCAACTGCTCACCTTTCTCCCCAAATTTTACCAAGAGTAGAGGATTAGTTTAGGTTCACACTTGAAGAAACAAAGCATGCAATAAATCAATTTAAACGAGCAAAGGTACCGGGACCAGATAGAGTCCCTATAGATTTGTTTTTAGAGAACGAAGAACTTTGGGCCCCGCTTTTAACAAACTTTTTAACAAAATTACCCAAGTAGGTGCCCCTCCATCCTGGAAAACAACTGTAATTGTTCCCATAAACAAAAAGGGAGATAGGTCGATTCCGAAAAATTATAGACCTATCTCTCTAATAGACTCTACCGCAAAAGTAATGGGTCGGTTGCTTTTAAATAGATTGGAGGACTGGGCCCTAGAAAGGAATATTATAATCCCGTGTCAGTTTGGCTTTAGAAAAGGGAAAGGTATTGTGGATCAGTGCCTGAACTCAAGTCTAATTATAGCAAAATACACGGTAGCCAAAAAAGGCCATCTTCATCTTGCCTTCATGAATCTGTCTGCAGCCTTTGACTGCGTGGCACTGCCTAGGCTGTTGCGGATAATGAAAACAATGGGGATTGACCTGAATATTATCAATATCGTTCGCGATTTGTATTCGGGTGCCTCAGCCTGTGTCTGCTATGGAAGGGATGGTGAGTGTACCAGGTTCTTTAAAATCCCAAGAGGTGTGAGGCAGGGGTTCGTCCTCACACCCTTTCTTTTTGCACTCTACACCAATGATGTTGAATCCTCCCTGCTGGGATCTACTCCAGATGTTCCTTACATTAACTCAGTACAGGTACCAATACTACTATTCGCGGACGACGCAGTATACTTTTAACACGCACCAGTAACACGCTGCAATGTTTAGTCCTGGATTATACACAGTTTATAAACAATCTGGACATGAAAGTTAACTATTCAAAGACTTTTATCCTAGTCGCGGTCACAAAACAACGGAAACAGCCGCAAATTAACACTGAAGGGGGAAAATTGGGAGTTGTCGATTCTTTTAACTATCTAGGGATTATGTTTGACTGCCAATCTAATTGGCAAAAGATGACTGCAAATAGAGGGATGCAGATGGAAAAGAATATTGGGGCCTTAACTAAATTTATAAAGAAATCTGGCGCAAAACCTGTATATCTAATAAGAACAGTGTATCAAGCAAAGACTGTATCTGCTGCCACTTACGGTGCAGCGGTTTGGGGAATCAGAGACTGCGCAAAACTGCAGATGATCGAAGACAGTTTTTAAAAAAAGGATCCTTTTATTGCCAAAGCCGTGTGCCAACTATAAGTGCCATATTGGAGCTCCTTATATTACCAATAAAATCTCGATGATGCCAATTTTAATGTGGCACTCAATATGGCAAAAGGAGACCCTCGCACTGACAAGAGATATTATAAAGGATGTTTTGAAACTAGATGGGGCGGGTAACATTACTTGGCTACACTATGTCGAATCTACATTGAAAATACTTGGGTTAAATCACCTCTTTGTAGACCCTATAACTTGTTGCTCTATCCCTAAAACTGATTTGAAAGCCTGTTTGCCATCTAATTTACAGACAATAAGGTAGGCACAAAATATCAAACTCACGACAATAAAAACATACCTGGCTTTCTCCTAGTATAATGCAAATGGATATAAACTCAACCTATTTATCTTTTGTCACTAATCGACAACACAGGTATATCTTGGTGAGATTCCATTTAAACTACATCCCCCTGATGTAGCGTTTTTCCTGTAATATCTATGTGGTTCTGACCTCCCATTTTGTACCTGTTATCGGCGATCTATACAGAATGATATCCATTTCTTGTTCTTCTGTAAATTTCATCACGATGAGGAAAATGTTTAATATTCCCCTTAAGTGCAAAATGAATTTTAAACAGTGTCATGTAGCCCTCTAATATTTGCAGTTATTATCTGACCCTTTTGACTGTTCCTCTTTTGCATCCTTCTGGTTATCAGCACTGAAAAAGAGAAACAATTTGTTAAACTTTTTATCCTTAAAAAGAAAATTCATCTATTTAATTGAGTTAATAACCATGATTGTATACTTTTTAATACGATAAATTTGCACAGGTTTTATGGATTTTGAAATGTTGTGAAATGTTTTAAAAATGTAGTATACTTTTTATGCCTTCATTGTGTTAGCGAAATAAAGTTATTCTGACAGTTGAAATGAAAAAGTTAAAAAAGAATTGGAAAGAAAGATCGAAAAACATGAGGAGGAGGCAAACTACTCAAACAGACCAAATTCCAGAGAGATAAGGAAGACTATGAGGAAGGGCGTACTTTTACATTTGCCAGGACATTTAAGATTATAAAATAACAAGATCAGTTGGACGCAGTAACTAATACCTTCGGAATTCTATCTTTCCTAACTGACACAGATATGAGTGAAGGTGAAGGAGGATCCAATGTAACAACTGTAGGAAGTAAACAGACTTTTTTTTAAAAAATGGGATGAAGCTGGCCCTTCAACAAAAACAATGGGAGAAAAACAGGGGAGCCCACACCAGCAATTCAAGGGGAAGAGGAAGAGATTAGAGTCGAGGAAGGGGTATTAGACGAGAAGAGGAAAAAGAGGTAAAAGGAATAGAAAAACCAGAAGCATGAACCAGAGGAAAATCTAAATCAGGTACAACAAGAACTTAATGAAATTAACTTATCAAAGAAGGAAAAGAAGGAATCTGAAATCTCACTTCTAAAGAGGCCTTGACTTATGTCCAGTAAAACACATGGATTGGCACAGAAAAGGATCGATTTGTATAAATATATTAAAAAGATGAAATTGGCAAAAACATTAGCAGAAATTGAAAAAAGTAGGAGCTCAAAGAAATCAATTGAAACACTCAAAATAGAACTAAATGTAGAGGATACATTTGGCTTACAAGCCTTAATCAATCTTGAAGACGAAAGTGGAAGTTAAGACACCGCTGATAATAATAGAAAATGTCTCCCCATTGGAGCAGGAATGAGTGGGAAAAAAACCAAATCTCTATACTATCCAAGATTGCCATTCGGCAATAAGATTGACGTGTTCCATGAAGCAGTAGTACAAGATCTGTACAAAGTGACCAAAGGAAAACATATGGAGTTTTTTAACACAAGAAGAAAGAGAGTCACTCCATGTATTACAACAAGATGAAAAAATTGAGATAAAAACTGCTGATAAAGAGTGAAAAGTAAATATAATGGAAAAATAAAAATACATGAAACGGCCTATTCTCAACTGTACAACAAGAAATGCTATGTCTAATGAAAACAAAATCCAAAACTATAATTCAAAAAAGAACTGGATGACAAATTATTCAATTGGGTACAAATTAATTTACTAGATGAAGAACAAACATATTTAACTAACAATCCAGTAATGGCCACAATTCACTTCTTGCCTAAAATTCATAAACATCCCATGAAACCACCAGGGAAACTAATTATATCAGCTAAAGGGGCTCTACTAGAAACTAATAATAATAATAATAATAATAATAATAATAATAATAATAATAATAATAATAAATGTGACAACAATTTACACCAACATTGATAAAGAAATTGGTTTACAAGCATCTGAATATTTTTTAAAGAAGAAAAATATAAAAAATTTCCATCACAATGAGATGTTACTTGAGGTGGTAAGGATGTGTAACACAAAATGTATTCCTGTTTGGAAAGGAATTGTACAAACAAACAAAAGGGACAGCAATGGGCTTTTCTTTTAGCTCTAGTTATGAATGCCTAACAATGGGTTGGTGGGAACAGAAGGTGGCATGGATACCAGACAATGATGAATATGTCAATAAAACTAAAATGTGGTTAAAATATATTGACAATTTATATATAATTTGGGATGAAGTGCAGAAGAATTTCAAAAACATTTTAACATCTTAAATAACACATCGACTAATTTGAGATTTACGCATGCGAGAAGTCATTCAAAAGTAACATTCCTAGATACGGAGATCTATATAGAGGATAACAAAATTCAAACAACATTATATACAAAGAAAACTGCAACAAATGCAATATTACACACCAACAGTTTCCACCAACAAAGCCTAATAAATAGCATGCCATATGGCAAATTTCTAAGAATTCAAAGAATCTGCAGGTACGGACCACAAAAATGCCTCCACGCTATCTACGATGTTTCACAATTCTTCTTTAATTCCAATAACACCTCATAGTGAAACAGACAAGTGTCCGCCCTGACGCGTTTCGATCACACACACAATATATAGGGCACTCGCTCTTGCACTTTGTTGAAAATAAATATGGATTGCTGGCACTTGAATTAGTGATGTGGCTTCTTTGGTGTTTGTTAATCGACTAAACATCTAATATTGGAGTGGAGGTCTACGCCTGCTGAAACCGTTACTTCTGGCGGTCAGGATTCTTTGTTCAATATATATATATAAATATATATTCACTGAAAAAAAACATAGGTTTCAGGTCCTATATAGTTAGGAATTAGCATTTAAAAAACCTTTAAAATTTACTCAAAAAACTATAAGTTTTAGGGGTGTTATAGTTAGCTGGACATTTCACTCATACAAAACCATTGAAATTGCTCCTATATAGTTAGTTGTAAAAACTATATTTCGCGCACCCGCAATCCACTGCTGATGATGTCACATATTACATCATTCATGACATGGTCAGTGACATCACTGATGACATCTCAAATGATTAGTGCTTGAAACACACAATACACCACTCAAACATGGACTTTTCTTTAACCCCTTCGCTGCGGCGGCTATTCCTCCGCAGCGCTAAGGGGGCGGGGCGGCCGCGCGGTGGGTCCATGCTTGTGACAGAACCTCTCCGTCACCAGCCGCGGTTGAGCTGTGCTGATGATGGAGCGGTTCCGTCATCAGCAAAAAGCCACCACGGCTGATGACGGAGCGGTTCCGTCATCAGCATGGAAAATGTATTTTATTTAGCGATTTGTAGAGCGCCTGGTGACCCGGAGGCATCCCCGCGCTGTAACATTTGTGGAGACCAGAGGGAAAAGGGGGCTTTATTTCGGGAACAGCAGAGTTTTCAGTATTTTCCTAAAGATGAGATGACTAACCACCCAGTCCCCGAAGTGCTGAAAACGTTTTTAGGTCTCGCTAGCAAACGTAGCGCATGCGTTGCTTCACCTTGCGAACCTCTATTGTTGCCGCTTGAGGTGGGCACGCGCGATCAGGAGGTGGGCACGCGTGCGGACAGGAGGTGGGCACGCGTGCGGACAGGAGGTGGGGACGCGTGCGGACAGGAGTTGGGCACGCGTGCTGACAGGAGTTGGGCACGCGTGCTGACAGGAGATGTGCACACCGTATGCGTACACATCTCCTGTCCCCGGAGGCTGGCAGTGCGCGCGCAGCGCGTGCTTTCAGTTTCCCTTCCCCCCCCCCCCCGTCGGCTCCACGGAGCCAGCTTGTTTTTAGAAGGTGCGCGCGAAGGTCCCAAATAAAGTTTTACTCCACCGAAAATAATCCTGGGGACAGGTACTACATATGGGTAAATTGTGTCCTCCAGTAATGACTAATTTGTAAAGAAAAAGATTTTCTAGGGCCGATGTCACCCACTCTTCACTGGGGTGGCCAACTTCCACCACTCTCGCTGCAACAACTAGAGGCCTTCGCACCAACAAATTACCAGGTCTGGACGGTGCCGACAGTGCCGCACTCTTAATGCAGCTTGCAGTGCCCCTGAGGACTGAAAGGGCAGTCCGTCATTTTAAGAACCTGTCGAGAATTAAATGGTTGAGCCAGTTGAGATACAGCCCATCGGTCTCAAGAGCGTCCCTAGAGAAAAGGAGGTCGCCAATCTAGAACTTTTCTTACAAAAACAAAACAGTCAAATTGGGCATCTGAAAGCCAATTTTTCACATTCATTTTCTAAACAAGCATTGGCAAAGCCAATAGGTCTGGCATTGCAAGTATAGGGTGACCAAGCGTCAGGGTCTGCCGGGGAAGTCCCGGATTTTTCACAATCTGTCATGCTGATTTTTGGAAATTTAACTCATGGAGAGGATTAACTGGAAACAGTGGACGGTGACTTTTTATGTTTTCGAAAGCAGGGATAATTAGCAGCTGTTATATGAAAGCAATTTAATTAAAAAGGAAGCTACTGGCTTTAAAAATGCATTCTAGTTATGTTCTTACTGCCTCTTCTCTAATTCTCTGGGGAGGAGCACTGCCACTTTGTACGGGCAGCTGAAGCAAAATGGTACTGCTATTTTTATGCAATGTCCTGTTTTTTTACTTTAAAATTCTGGCCACCCTACAATGAGAGAACTATTGCCTTTGTCAATGTTAATGTTTTTTAACCGTCTTTGAACGGAAAAGGGGGGGAGGGGGCATCGCCAGCAGCAGTGGGGCAAGTGGTGATGTAGCAGGGGCAGACTGAACTGGCAGCATGATTTGCAGCCGTCGAGCTGGGAGGTAAAGTGACAGGGCAGGGACAGCTGGCATATAGAATTAGATATACACTACTATACAATCACATACAGACACTTTTACAAAGACACGTAAAGCCAACTTACCAAAAAACACACCCATGCACAGATAGAGAGGCATTCAGTGTTGTGCAGTATCAGAATTAAGAGTGTTTCTTTTATAGACCTTAGAAGGTTAAAGGGACGAGTCGGCCCTGCAAGGAGCCACAAATGTGACTGACGGGTCAGGTAGATAGGAGAAAAGTTCACCTCTCATAGGTCGCTGAGATTTCTCATTGGTATTATAACAGAGTGTGGCTTTTAGCGATGACTCAATGCGCTGTAACTCTCCAACACCACCCCTTTACCTCCCTCGGGAGGATAAGAGCCGGAGCAGATTCGCTTGGAGTTAATTTTCTACTTTTATGTATCGCATACATCTATGCAGTGAGGTCATTAGTCCACTTAGCTATTTTGCAAGGCTACACTGATTCTAGGACCGCCATGTCCAGTGAAGAGGTAGACACAAGGAGAAAGGCAGAGACAGCCCGAGTGTATGAGCGAGAGACCTAGAGAAAGACAGAAAAAAAAGAGGAGCGCAAGAGAAATAAACAAATTGAAGAAACTAATGGGACAGCAAGTGATAAGCAGACAGTATGAGAAAGAGAGAACTAGCGGGAGACAGGGGATGCAACAGACCGCGAAAGGGAGTGAGAATGCAACAGGGGTATTGCGAAAGGCAAAGAGAAATAAGCATTTGCAATGCAATAGGTCTCGCATTTACGAGAGTTTGAGCTAATGGCACTGTAAATGACAATGTCTTTTTTATTTATGTGTTGGTTTTTACAAACCGATAAATAAAAGACCTTGTCATTTACAATGCCATTAGCTCAAACTCTCGCAAATGCGAGACCTATTGCATTGCAAATGCTGGTTTTTATGTTTGGGGCAATTTAGGACTCCTTCATAACTTCCTTTCCACTAAAACATCCAGGCCACATCTGCGTCTTTTTCCCCACAATTTGATGATTCTAAATCTACCTATGGGTTTTGGATCCTTCTGAAGGAAACCAAGAAAAGCAGCAAAAGTGAACTATACATTTCTGAAAGATAGACAAAAGTCGGAATTTAGCAAAGGGTCACTTCTGTTGGTCTCCCATAGTTTTCCCAACAAACTAAGCGCTGGAAAAATAATAAGAAAAATAGGAAAAAATAAAAAGGTGAGAATATATCTGTCATTTTTTACCCTGATGGCCAATTTACATAAGTCGGACACTTCTATTCAGAGGGATATATGGTGTTGTTGCTTGTTTAAAAATACAAGGAGCCAACAATTAAGTTGAAGCTTATGATTTTTTATCATGTACTGACCAGGCATTAATTCCAATGGCAAAATCTATGAACGGATAAACGGGTGTGTAGAAAATCTAGAAATTTTTGGGAATGTAACCAAGATATTGAGTTTACAAATAGTGGTGACTTTAACAACTCTGAATTTGGGGCTAACACTACTATCATGTCATCCAAAGAGTACTTGGCATAATGTATTATTTGTTACACAGCGGCTTACATTTGGAAGCCAAAAATAGAGAGCAATTCAGTAAATAACAATGTTCTACTATTCGGAGTTTATATACTTCTAATAAAATCTGCACCCCACTTGGGTGGCTGAGCCTATCGCCTGTAACAAGAACCAGTGAAAACATAGCTAGTGTGAAATTAATAGGGTGTCAATGAGGCCTTCACATGGTTACAAATTTGGTTCATTTCTGTGACGCCCTTTATTTTCACCAAAACATGGCAGGCAGCATTTAATTGGGACAAACTGTGATAAGACGTTGTTCATTGGCTGGAAGTGCCTGAGCTCTCCGTCACAAACATGAGAAAATGTCTTTTTGATCTAGATTTAGATATTTGCAAGGCATTTTGAGTAAGAAAATGTGTTGCGATCCACTCCGCCATACCACTCTGGAACCCAGCCCCCAGCCCCCCCCCCCTCCTTCCCCCCCCAAAGATTCAAATTTTCAGAAAGCCCAGGGTTGATAGGGTTCCCATTCACCATCCCAACTGAGTAGAAAATAAGAAAATAAGATTTTTGTCATGTGGATTTAAAGAGGGTAACCACTCCTTCCTCACCCTGCCGTCCGCTATTGGCAAAAAAATAACCTGACTGCTTTTACGGAAATCAATAAAAAGAAGAGGAATAGAATACAAATAAATAACTATCGTCAGAATATTTATTGAAGACCTTGAATCATATGTACTGTGGGCATGAAATGTCAAAAGAAGTGTGCTGAACTTTAAAGAACACCAAGGAATACATTTTGTAGAATAAGTTATAGTGGGCTGTCTGTCCTCCTGGGTGGGCTGATTGGTTGTTTTTTTTACCACATATCTGCCTGGAGAGGGAAAGCACATAGTTCACACTGCAGAGGTAATGTGGGAGATAAGAATGCCTCATCTGCCACATTAAATATGTAAAAAAGCAAAAATGTTTTAATGCACGTACAACTGGATATTATGCACACAATTACAACATTTCAGAAATTAAAATTTAAACCCACTCGAAGGGGCCTCACAGAAATGAATATCAATAACCCAACACCTATATCATAAGTGGCAAAGTAACTCCACGATTACTAGCATGCTTCGAATTAATGTCTATGTAGGGAGGTTCGCTTTTGAGGCAGGGCAGACCTGACTGGATCCAGATACTAAAGAAAGTCGTTGATCTTTTATGGCATTTACATCTGCTGAAACATGCAGACATGATGTCGGAACAATAACTATTCAAAGGCATCATGATCACTTAACTATATCCATGGTACCCACAATAAATGACAATTAGTCTAGTGATTCAAACAGATCATGCTAAACTCATAGGGGTCCTGTTCGGCTCCAATAATTAATCCTAAGAACTCCCTAACCAGGCTGAGTCCACCCTGACAACCACAGGATGCGGATGATTAAGCATGCCACGTAATGTGGGTGAGGTTTCAAAACAGTAAGATCTATGCCTCCAAGCATGCAGGAATGAAGTACTAATTAGTACAACGTCTCAACCGTCTGCTTTACATACCTCTGTGTTAGTTCGGAGTCAAGGGAGGTTGGTATAGCAAACACTAACTTCCTCTCTAAGTTAGAATGTGCAATATTTTTGTAAACAACAGTAATGCCTAGAGATATAAATCAGATGATATTCTGACCAGGATATTCTGGCTCCATACCACCTACTGGTTTTAGCATGGTCTGAGATGCATTCATAAATCACAATATGCAGGCCAAGCCTACTGGCTTAAATACAATAGTGAAGTGTGGGTGGGTCTGCACACCTATGGTAAACTAATTTTATCTAATTATGATGAGTGTTATTAGTAAACGTAATCAAAGTGTATGGGTGCGATGCATGGGGAAGGGGTACCACATCCCCTGGGTACAATGTATGAAATGAGCCCTTTGAGACCAAAGACTATGCTCAGCACAGCTCTCAGGCAATAATGCCTACACATTTTAAACACATTTTAAAGTGAACATTTATTCATGTTAATCATGTATATTCTCAATTTTTTCTTAAATCATCATGATTTCAAAACATAAATATAAATATGGGAAAACTCATCTTCATTAATACATGAAATCAAATTCAGTACAATTGTGCCATTAGAAAACCATATTCAAATGCTTGTTGCAAAACTCAAAACAACCCAATGCATTTCGAATTCTCCATGAACCCTTCCTCAGAGGTTATAATAAATAATATCACAATGTTGAAATCCTTCGGGATAGTTCAGATAACGCATCTACAACAAAATGCACAGTATCCAAGGTTAGATAAAAATGTACATGTTTTAATCATAATCACCTCCACCTATAACCTCAGGGTTTGCATTCTCCACAATATTTTAGCTATGCATTTTTTCTGGATGTGCAACTCTTCTACTACTGCTACTATTGTATTTAATGTATGAAATGAGCCCTTGGACTATGCTCCGCACAGCTCTCAGGCAATAATGCCTACAAATTTTAAACACATTTTAAAGTGAACATTTATTCATGTTAATCATGTATATTCTCATTTTTTTATTAAATCATGATTTCAAAACATAAATATAAATATGGGAAAACTCATCTTCATTAATACATGAAATCAAATTCAGTACAATTGTGCCATTAGAAAAACATATTCAAATGCCTGTTGCAAAACTCAAAACAACCCAATGCATTTCGGGTTCTCCATGAACCCTTCCTCAGGGGTTATAATAAATAATATAACAATGTTGAAATCCTTCGGGATAGTTCAGATAACTTATTTACAACAAAATGCACAGTATCCAAGGTTAGATAAAAATGTACATGTTCTAATCATAATCCCCTCCACCTATAACCTCAGGGTTTGCATTCTCCACAATATCCGAGTCAGTGAGGGAATAGTAGAAAACATAAACAAAGAGGAAAAAGAGCAAATAGGAAAAAGAACAAATAAGTGACCAAGAGGACAAATTATCCATGCAAATGAGGACAGCAGCGAAGTGCGTATAGAATGATCCCTAGACAGCTAGTACCGGAAACTGTCCGACAATGTGTCTATAAACCAAGGAGTCAAAGAACTAGCAGGTGAGTGAAATACCCAAGTGAAACTAGATGTAACATGCCGTTATCAATACCTCCGTGTCTCTACAGGACTGCGTGGTTATGTGAGGCCAAAACAGAGGTTCATCAAAATCTGCAAACACAACAGTAATCCATTAAACAATGTCCAGGTTCGCCTCTATCACCAGGTGCCCAGTCGAGATCTATTAAATGAACCTACCGCTCGGTTGGCAGAGTGGGAAAGGGAATCCAAGCTAGTTCCAATATGAATTGCGTTGAAACGCCAAATGTAGAATCTGTACGAGAATGTGGACAACCGGTATAAATATCTGATGTGTAGCACGCTCAATACCAAATAAACCTGGGGTACCATATTCTCCATCTTACCCAATACAGTCGGTGTTAATTGCTCCACTCCTCACTTTCCAAAGACATGCCCCGTCAATCGGGCCCGAAAATCAGCCTAAAGATAAAAGCACTAACGGACTAGATCCTTCATATAACTCTCGCTTATTACAGCGTCTCCAATCCAAACACTATTACGAACCCATACCTGTAGGGTAACAGTGTGACCGCCTGTTCTTGACAAGTGGAAACAATCAGCTCGCCAAACACCGCGAGTCAATAGAATCAAATAGTGGCTGACGCGCACGTCCACATGCTGGCCATAGAAAGAGGACTTAGTCATCCCAGTAACCTGTCCCAAAATGACGCTCACCGCGGGACAAGTGCAGCTTAGTCTCAGAGTTCGAGACTGTCCTCAGCCCTTCCTAAATAAAACGAATTAATAATAAAAAACGTGACTATGAGATTAAATATCAGATGGTGATGAAGATCAAAGTAAAAGAACAAAGTATTAGAAATGATATTACAGAGATTTAAAGAATGGATCAAACATCCATGGTTAAATGTTGCAAAGAATGCAATATTCCCCCTTACACTCTAGAAGTTGAATGTGAAACATAAGAAAGACAAGAGTTCATAATGGTCATTCAGACCCCCCGGGATTACGGTTCCCAATTTTTTTATCCATTCTGTTTCCTTTCGGGCTAGTGTGGTGTTAATGTCCATGTTTATGTGTGATGTGATATGTTCTAGAAGGGTGAATCGTAGTTGAGGAATAGTATGAACAGCATTAACCCAGTGCGCTGCCAGTGATGAGTTCATGTTCTTATTCCTAATGCGGCTCTTGTGCTCTACTATTCTCGTCTATCTTTCTGCTGGTCCTCCCAACATAAACTAATCCACACAGACATTTTATTGCATAAATTACGTTTTCAGTTGTGCAATCTGAGGTATGTTTCAAAGGTATGGGCTTTCCAGTCTTGGGGTGTTGAAATTCTTTGCCTACAATGACATTTCCGCACTGTCCACAATAGTGGCACTTTCTCATGCCCTTAAATAGTTTAGTTTTTTGTTGCATAGTAGTCTTTTTTTAAAGGTTCTCGCAAATTTTGAGCACGGGTGTGTGCGAACAATGGGGGGTTGATAAAAATATTTTGAAAGTCAGGCTCATTCTCCATTAGCTCCCATCTTCTCCGAATGATGGCTTTTATTTTTGGGGCCTGTGCCGAGTGTTTCAACACGTACACCTCTCGTTTGGCTGCTGGTTTTTCTTGTTTTTTTTAATAGATCTTCCCTTCTTTTCTTGGACACTGTCCTTTTCGCTTCAATCAATGTAGTTTCTGGGTAGCCTCTATTTTTATATTTCCTTTCTTGTTCTTCAATCTGTTCTTTACAGACAGTCTCATCCGAGGTTATTCTCTTTATCCTCATCATTTGTGAAACCGGTAAGTGTTGCTTCAAAGAAAGTGGGTGTGCACTTGAGAAGTGTAAAGCACTGTTCACATCAGTTTTTTTTGTAAACTTTCGTTTCTAATCCTTTATCAATTTTCAAAATTTCAATGTCCAAGAAATGTATCCTTTGAGTATCAATCTCCGATGTGAATTGTATCCTGCTGTTTATTGTATTCACTTCTGTTAGACATTTCTCCAGTAGCTGCCTGGGACCTTTCCAGATTACAAGACTGTCGTCACTGTATCTCATGAACAAAATAACATGTCTTTTCCACTCAGGATGGCTCAATATAAATTGATGTTCAAAGTGCGCCATGTACGTGTTCGCATACGCAGGTGCCCCAGGAAAACCCATTGAGGTACCTGTCCTCTGTACAAAAAACCAACTGATGTGAACAGTGCTTTACACTTCTCAAGTACATACCCACTTTCTTTGAAGCAACACTTACCGGTTTCGCAAATGATGAGGATAAAGAGAATAACCTTGGATGAGATTGTAAGTAAACAACAGATTGAAGAACAAGAAAGGAAATATAAAAATAGAGGCTACCCAGAAACTACATCGATTGAAGCGAAAAGGACAGTGTCCAAGAAAAGAAGGGAAGGTCTATTAAAAAAACAAGAAAACCCAGCAGCCAAACGAGAGGTGTACGTGTTGAAACACTCAGCACAGGCCCCAAAAATAAAAGCCATCATTCGGAGAAGATGGAGTTAATAGAGAATGAGCCTGACTTTCGAAATATTTTTACCAAACCCCCATTGTTCGCACACACCTGTGCTCAAAATTTGTGAGAACTTTTAGAAAAGACTACTATGCAGCAAAAAACTAAACTATTTAAGGGCATGAGAAAGTGCCACAATTGTGGACAGTGCGGAAATGTCATTGTAGGCAAAGAATTTCAACACCCCAAAACTGGAAAGCCCATACCTTTGAAACAAACCTCAGATTGAACAACTGAAAACGTAATTTATGCAATAAAATGTCCGTGTAGATTAGTTTATGTTGGGAGGACCAGCAGAAAGATAAAGACGAGAATAGTAGAGCACAAGAGCCGCATTGGGAATAAGAACATGAACTCATCACTGGCAGCGCACTGGGTTAATGCTGTTCATACTATTCCTCAACTACGATTCACCATTCTAGAACATATCACATCACACATAGGCATGGACATTAACACCACACTAGCCCGAAAGGAAACAGAATGGATAAAAAAATTGGGAACCGTAATCCCGGGGGGTCTGAATGACCATTATGAACTCTTGTGTTTCTTATGATTCACATTCAACTTCTAGAGTGTAAGGGGGAATATTGCATTTTTTGCAACATTTAACCATGGATGTTTGATCCATTCTTTAAATCTCTGTAATAAATCTCTGTAATATCATTTCTAATACTTTACTTTGCTCTTTTACTTTGATTTTCATCACCATCTGATATTTAATCTCATAGTCACGTTTTTTATTATTAATTCGTTTTATTTCGGAAGGGCTGAGGACAGTCACGAACTCTGAGACTAAGCTGCACTTGTCCCGCGGTGAGCGCCATTTTGGGACAGGTTACTGGGATGACGAAGTCCTCTTTCTATGGCCAGCATGTGGACGCGCGCGTCAGCCACTATTTGATTCTGTTGACTCGCGGTGTTTGGCGATCTGATTGTTTCCACTTGTCAAGAATAGGCGGTCACGCTGTTACCCTACAGGTATGGGTTCGTAATACTGTTTGGATGGGAGACGCTGTAATAAGCGAGAGTTATATGAAGGATCTAGTCTGATAGTGCTTTTATCTTTAGGCTGATGTTCGGGCCCGATTGACGGGGCATGTCTTTGGAAAGTGAGGAGTGGAGCAATTAACACAGACTGTTGTGGGTAAGATGGAGACTACGGTCCCCCAGGTTTATTTGGTATTGAGCGTGCTACACGTCAGATATTTATACCGGTTGTCCACATTCTCGTACAGATTCTACATTTGGCATTTCAACGCACTTCATATTGGAACTAGCTTGTATTCCCTTTCCCACTCTGCCAACCGAGCGGTAGGTTCATTTAATAGATCTCGACTGGGCACCTGGTGATAGAGGCGAACCTGGACATTGTTTAATGGATTACTGTTGTGTTTGCAGATTTTGATGAACCTCTGTTTTGGCCTCACATAACCACGCAGTCCTGTAGAGACACGGAGGTATTGATAACGGCATGTTACATCTAGTTTCACTTGGGTGTTTCACTAACCTGCTAGTTCTTTGACTACTTGGTTTATAAACACATTGTCGGACAGTTTCCGGTACTAGCTGTCTAGGGATCATTCTATACGCACTTCGCTGCTGTCCTCATTTGCATGGATAATTTGTCCTCTTGGTCACTTATTTGTTCTTTTTCCTATTTGCTCTTTTTCCTCTTTGTTTATGTTTTCTACTATTCCCTCACTGACTCGGATATTGTGGAGAATGCAAACCCTGAGGTTATAGGTGGAGGGGATTATGATTAGAACATGTACATTTTTATCTAACCTTGGATACTGTGCATTTTGTTGTAAATAAGTTATCTGAACTATCCCGAAGGATTTCAACATTGTTATATTATTTATTATAACCCCTGAGGAAGGGTTCATGGAGAACCCGAAATGCATTGGGTTGTTTTGAGTTTTGCAACAGGCATTTGAATATGGTTTTCTAATGGCACAATTGTACTGAATTTGATTTCATGTATTAATGAAGATGAGTTTTCCCATATTTATATTTATGTTTTGAAATCATGATTTAATAAAAAAATGAGAATATACATGATTAACATGAATAAATGTTCACTTTAAAATGGGTTTAAAATTTGTAGGCATTATTGCCTGAGAGCTGTGCGGAGCATAGTCCTTGGTCTCCAAGGGCTCATTTCATACATTAAATACAATAGTAGCAGTAGTAGAAGAGTTGCACATCCAGAAAAAATGCATAGCTAAAATTCTGAAAGAACAAAAATGTGTAGTACAGCGTGCATTTCAATTGTATGTGTTGGGTGCTCACCAAACAAACATAATGATCAGTTTCTAACCAGCACACAGAACACGGTCATCGTAGCTCCTTTCTGACAGGCCAGTACATAGGCATCTCATCAACCTGTGATCCCAGACAATCTCAACTTTTGACCAAACTACCTTTTAGTCCAGACTAGTTTCAAGTCATTGAACACATATTCCAATTTGTACTTACAACCTTGAGAGAATAGTTTGAGACAAAACACGTGTTGGTTATATCTGTTGCAACTGACGTGCCATTCTCTACACTGGCTTATTGGAACTAAGAATGAAAAAAACAGCATATAACCTGTCTTTGTGTTTTGGACATTAATTAAAGAGGCATCCAATAGTACTGCACGGATGTGCTTCCATCTGTTGGATGTATAGCTTTAAGCCTTGCATAACTACGGCCTACAGTTTTCAATACTAATGTTTCACTTATTTATAAATGCCTTATAAACCACCCTTGAACTCACCACACAAGAAGTCTGCAGCACCAGGGCCTTCCAAGCGAGCTCTATGGCGTGTTCACTGTAAGTGTGTTAACCCTAGGCCTTGCACAAGCAGGGTGATTATGCACTACAAGATCGCACCGTATCCACTGCTACAACACCACAGTACGATCAATCCCGGAGAAGTCAAGGAGACCCACTCCACCCCACATCAAGGTTCCCAGCAAGTCCAGCGTCTACTGGGCTATGGAGCGTGCTTCCTCAGTTTGCAGCTTCTTCTCAACTTGACAAACCTACACCCCACATCAAGGTTCCCAGCAAGTTCAGCGTCTACTGGGCTATGGAGCGTGCTTCCTCTGTTTGCAGCTTCTTCTCAACTTGACAAACCTATGCAGAGGCGACTTGAAAAAGAAAAGGTACATTTCCTGTAATTAGGTGGGGCACACACTCCCAACCCAGCGATGTCACATCATCCCTTCACCCTAAGTCACTAAATGGGACCAGCCGATAAGCTGCCCAAACCTGGGGAAGTATTACAAATGGCAAGTCACACCTAATCGAAGGTACATCTCTCTCTGATCTGATCCGTTCCGTCCCAAACATTCCAAGGGATTCACTGATGCGAAACCCTAGGAGCATCCATCCCATATAGGAACATAAAATAATAGGATAATGGCTGTAGAGGTTCTAATCCATCACCTCCCTTCAGCAGGAGATGCATAGTTCTAAGTGAATTGGCTTATTTCATGTGGCTTTCATCTGCCAGCTAGGGAAGCCGAGCAAATAATTCGTTCAGCCAGGCAGCCTGAAGGATGGGATGACTCAGAGAAATGTGGCAAATTATAAAGCATGTTAAGAGATTCAGATGTGAGTTCATGTTCGTATTTGGGGCCCTGTATCTGGTATACAAGGAAGCGATGTTGTACCATGTTTCACTCCGGAGTTAGTCTGATCACAATTTAACATATAAAGCACACAGTGAAAACATTAAAAACGACGCATTTTACCCCGAAGGAATCGTGCAGTTCTTCCACTGCCTTCAATTAAATAACATTTTAGTCTGGCATCTGCTACAATTCTACATCAGTGCCGATGACCGGCTCAGTCCTATTACAGGCGTTCTCTGTCAGCCCACATGTTTGTACACACGTGAGCACTTCATGCAAACTGATCGCTACCCATTACCTCAGCTGCACACAGCAGCTGATCTTATTTTAAAAAGGTGGTCGGTCACTGGAGATTACAGCTCAAGTCCCATTTTACTCAGAGAAACGTCATTACGCAGTTTAAAAAACAGATAAAATGGGGGTTTTCAGAAGCATTACCCCTTGCTTGAATTATGAGTTTGGCTGTAACATCTGCTTGAATAGTAGTTAGAGAGCCTCATGGTTCTAATAAGCTAGGAAGAATACATAATTAGTCAGACATGGATGCTATTGATTTTCTCTAGAAAAAAAAGGCGTCCATAGCACAACAAAGCGAGTTTGGTTACTGCAATCAGCGTGGACACAGACAGTTGTAGTACTGCGTAGGGCCAATATCCATATCCATATATTTTAAAAAAACAACAATGTCAATTAAATTGTCCGAAATTAAGAGCGGATTATTCTTTGCTACATCCAAACCATGGGTGCTCTATTCTATTGGAGAGAAACTGCAGCTCAAATTCACTATTCAGGGAGCAAATTAGACTTTTTTTTGTCTTTCACTTGAATAAACAATCTTGTGGCTTTACACACTACAAGACCATACACTGCAAATATTCATTGTCTTTATGCAGCCAAACAATTCACCTTACAGTTGAAACATTGACGTTGTGTCATTGTTTTTTCTGCTCACAACACAAGGAGGGAGGTACCCTAGGAACCAATAAGGGACCGGGTCAACAGGTATATAAAAACAAGGAAGAGGTCCCTAGTCGTTGAGGATATACCCTATGTCGTATGGTAGCTCCACCAAGATATCTATGGGGGCTATCTTCGACCTAACAGAGAAAACGGTCTCTGAGATTCAACATACATACAATCACTAAATGGAGGCTAATAGTCAGTGGAGGAACTCTGTGTACAATCCGTCAAACATTTAAAAACACTCTAGTATTCACCATTATTTAAAATCAACAATTTATTGTTCAAAAATAACATTATACGATCTAACAATACATACAAAATATACAATCAATCACAGCTTAAAAAAACAAAAGTCGACGCGGCGTTTCGGTGTCTTGTGTCGATGGCAACACCTTCTTCAGGACGGTTTTTAAAAAAAAAATCTCTCAAGCTTTTTGAGGGATTCTGACCATAAAAGATATCTCGAGGGTGCAGTTTTTCATTCATTAATCTGCCTCTCTTATTGTTTCTTCATTACATAGGTGACAGGGTCTTTGTGTTCGAAGTCCGCACTTCGAACACAAAGACCCGGGAGAAACGAAGAGAACAATAAATTGTTGATTTTAAATAATGGTGAATACTAGAGTGTTTTTAAATGTTTGAAGGATTGTACACAGAGTTCCTCCACTGACTATTAGCCTCCATTTAGTGATTGTATGTATGTTGAATCTCAGAGACAGTTTTCTCTGTTAGGTCGAAGATAGCACCCATAGATATCTTGGTGGAGCTACCATACGACAGGGTATATTGTTTTTTCTGCTACACAACAAAGTAGTTCACAAAACAGGAGATGTTTCGATGGACGCGATTGATCTGAATTATCAACTGCAACATAATGAATGTAAGGGGGTAATTCATCTTAGATAGCATTCTACATTCAAACTCTCAACAAGAAGTCTTATGCGTTCATCCTTACGGGGACGATAAGACTGTTACCACCACTTACTGCTCCAGTGCCTTAAACACTTCAGTTTCTGGCAAGTACTAGATAATAGTTGTGAGGTCACTTTTTAAATCAAGCTTACCAGAAAGTGCAATCTGTCTGGCTGCAAAAAATCTGTTAACAGTTTACCCATTTTTACCGTAGGCTTAAAGCTTGTTCATTTCCAACCATCTATTGGCATTATCGTCACTAATTTACTTGCTTCTATTTTGAAGGCTTGACTTGTCCATCTTATTTCTGCTTCTCCCGTAGAGCATTGTCTCCACGAAAGTGCATGTGTTTTCCAACTGTCTCCCTCACGTGCTCATCTCCCCTGCCCATGCTTTTCTCGCCCCCCCTCCAATGCACTATTACAATTCTTTTTGCATAAGCACTCCACGACTGCATGCGTTTTCAAGCTGTATCCCTCGTGTGCTTCTCGCCCCTCTCCCGTTCTGTGTCGCTATCTTACATCTCTGTGCTTCTTTCCCACTATTTTGCACTCCATGTTGCTCTCTCTATCCCTCATCTGTGATGTCCTCTTCCACTGGTCCTTCCCCTCCCACCCGCGCCTCTGTCACTACCCACAAAACACCAGCAGTGCTTTTTTCTTTAATGCTTTCAATTACTTGCCTGTCTAATTGATGTCTGCAATTTTGTATCAGTAAAGAAAAAGGTAAAATTGGCACCCATGCCATTCCACTGATGTGCACGTGTTCTACCCTATGCACGCGTTAGTCAAATGGCGCAACAACCACTTCGACTTTATTTAGGGGGCTGCATAGGGTGCCGACGTTGTCTAGCACCACCCACCGTTGAGGACTAATGGCTTTGCCTATGTTTATAAGAAAAAAATCCAAAGACTGGTCTGATAACCTATTCATTTTGAATCTTCATGGGTCACACAATGTAGAATTGACAAGGGCAACCTAGCCACTAGCCTTTGAAATTGTCCAATGCCATGGACAAAGTGCATATTTGATCACAGCTGGGACTTTTTCTTTTTCACTTGTCAATACTGGGTCAGTGTCCCAATAGCTGTGTTACAGCAGCTTCTACAATTGTTTCGCGTCAAGCGGATGAGGACATGGTGTATGTAGGACAGCTCAGCTGCAGGCAACTAAAGTCTAATAAAACATACAGTGCAAGAAAATGCACGCTAAAAGATTTGTGACAAGAATAACCAAGAGAAAACTAAAAATTCAAGGCGAAAAGAAATAATTCACTTCTTATACTTAAGCTTACCTAGTTAGCATTGGACACAAAGCTTACCGTTTGCTCTGGTAGCAGAAGCAATGGCAGAGCCCGTAATACGTTAACACCTGGAATGGAGAAGAGGTAGTGCACATTGGGCTAAAAGTAGCACATACACCCAACCCACAGCTCGGCTATGTAGTATCATGGAATTGGAAATAAACTGGAAATCCAATTGAATTAAGAAGAAGTTTATTCCATGTAAAGAGCACGTCCTAGTAGGTCAACTGATGCCAGAGTACACATGAACACACTAGAACATAGAACTTAGCCATTCAAATGAGTACAACTAATGTGCTTAAAGGGAAACTCACATAATACATAATACTACAGGCTACAGTCAAAACAAGCGCAGGTAATACCAATAGGTCTGGCTTGAGAATGAAAAGGCTTTTTGTGTCTCTGATGTGTTTAGGCAGTAAATATGTTGTCATTATTGCACTCTGTCACTCCATTTGAATTCATGTAGCCATTCACCTTTAATTCATTCCCGCATTTGTCCTCGGATACAACTGCAATAAAACCCAAGCAAACTTAAGATGTGCAGGATAAATAAAATAATACAAGCAGGAAAAAAAAAAAAATGCTGTTGTCTAAACACAGGTGTCATATGCTCGCAATAACGAAACTAAATATAGCAGCAGGTGTTTGTCTTCCGGTGGTATCCGTACATATTCTACTGTGGTTTTAAAGTTCCAGCAGGATTGCCGCATTTAGAACCAACGTCATGGCCATCCTGCAGTGGTGAAGCAATGATACACTACGGACAACAGCATTCCATAATGATCACCTAGTTTAGAAAAAGTGGCCATGTGAGATGCGGTGCACTGCAGATAAAATAAGTGGTAAGCGATCCAGTAGCACTGACAGTAAAGCTGCAGCATCCTCTTAAACAGTTTAAAGAAAAGAGAAGCAAATAAATTAAAGGGAAACTATAAATGGAGAAAAATTAAAAAGAAGCGAGTGGTTAGCCATCCTTGACACTGTAGGGCACGGTCCGGTGATGTGCATATGTGATTAGAAAAGGCCATCATTCAGAGGGCTAATAGCTAATCTAAATTGAACTATTACACTACACGTTGTCATGGATGGAAGTACTGTGTAAACAACACTCAAACATACCTATGAAGGAAGAGAGAAGACCGAAAGGACTGAACTATATTTATATATGGATGTATATACTTCACAATTTTTCTTTATCACACGATCTTGCAGACATTTAGGCCTGCCCGGCCTTTCTAAGAGGTTCTAGCAAGTAGCAGAGTGCGACTAAAGATGCAGAATTAGGTAGTCCATAAATCTTTTTGGCCATGCGTCATATTAATTCCAAATTAAACCAACCCCATGTTGAGAGCCTTGCCACATATCACGCAAATGATTAGGCCTTTCATTCGGGATGGTTTTTACTAAGCTTTACAATTAGGCAAATGGTTCGGTTGACCTTTAAATTAAGGTCACCAACTAAAATTACTTCAGTACAGAGACTCCAACTACACAAATTATGATGGTACGTGGAACGCCACCTGCCAGCCTACAGACCGGATTCTTCTACCAACATTCATAAAAGTTCAAGGACAGAAAGGACAGCTACTACCAAGCTACAAACAAACCCCAATCAAGTCACCGCCAAGTCCTTAAGAACTCTACAACAACCAACGGGTGGTTAGGTCTGGGTATCATTCTTGATATACCCCTTTTTAGGTCAAAGTCTGCCAGACAGCACAGCTGTCTGGTTTGCTAACAACATCTTGTGGACATTCAAAAAGTTTTCCTGGGAATGCATTCCGCCTATTGCTTACAATTGGCTTTGTAGTTTGAAGCTCAGATTTGCTTAATCTCTATTTGTTGGTTCTATTTGTTTTGGCTGTCCCGTTTGAGTTAGTTCCTTCCCTTGCCCAACCCCATTTACTATATTCTTACATCAGTATTGGATTTCTGTAAACAGGCCCTCAAATCATGTCCTTATCTCGTCACGTGGTGCAATCAAAGACAGAGGTCAAAAGTCAGGCTCTGGCTTCCAGGGAGCTTGGTGTTTACTTTTATTTCTCGGACTTCAAAGTGAGAGGGTTTATGTGACAATCATGCTAGCTATTGGGGGTGTGCCTGAGGAAGGCTGTAAGATGTTATATTGTTTTCCAAAGCACACAACAAAATGTAAATGTCCGTAAATAAACACTGCCGATATTTCAGAATATATCAGACTTAGATTAGCACAAATGAAACACATTTTTCGATAATTCTGAAGAGTGGTGGAAACAAATATTTTAGTATGAGCAAAATAAATCAATAAACCAGGTGATGACATTTCCACACATTACCTTTTGTGCGATGTATACTTGGCAGTAAAACTAAGTCTGCGCAAATGTAATGGTAATTTCAATTGAAGATGTGTTGTCTAATGGCAGTGCGCCACAACACCATGCATACTTCACTTTACCCCACTCTACTCTGCACCATTCCACACCAATGCACCCCACCCCACACTTTCACTGCACTGTACTGTGCATCACTCCAGTTCACGCCTTTTTATTGTACGCCACTCTGTAAAATGCCAATGCACTCTTCCACATACTAAGCTATGTAACAATGCGCTCTAAACCACAGCACCCTTTGCCACTCCACTCTATGCCACTTTTCTCTACGCCAATGCACTTACTCTGTACCACTCCACGGCAGTGCACTCTATGCCAATCCACTCTATGCCACTGTAATATATTCTGCACTGTACACCACTCTACATCACTTTACACTACCATGCACCACTCCACTCTGAAAAAATATACTCTGCACCACTGCACTCTACTCTGCACCACTCCAACCCAATGCACTGTATGCCACTACACTCCAAGCCACTCTGCACTCTACTTTAAAACATCTACTCTATGGCATTGCACTCTATTCCACTTTGGGCCATTCCACTCTATGCCACTGCAAAGTACCATGAGCCACTCCACACCACTATTCTACGCCAATGTACTCCACCACTTTGCTCAATAGTAATACACTCTGCACCACATGCCACTATACTCTCCAACACTGTACGCCACCATTTTCTACACCATTGCACTCTACGTCACTTTATTCTGTAGCACTCTACACCAATGCACAGTATGCCACTGCGCTCTACTCTAAACCACTTCACACCACTTCAATCTATGCCTCTACACTGGTCTAGGACGCATCACTCTACCCCACTCTACTATGCAGCACTGAACTCTATACCACTCCTGTTTAGACCACTCCGCTTCACTCCTCTTTATGTCATTCTATTCTGGAACACTGCCACTGCACTCTACGTTACTACTCTTTGCCACTGCACTCTACCCGGCACCACTCCATTCTATGTCACTTTACTGTGAAACAATCTACTATATGCCACTGCACTCTACTCCATGCCACTCTATGCCACTGCACACTATCCTGCACAATGCGACTCTACGCCACTATACTATACTCAGCAACACACTACACCACTGGACGCTACGCCACTCTACACCATGGCGCTCTAAGTGACTGCACACTACAATACTCCACTCTGCACCACTCCACTCTAAGCCACTTCCCTCTATTGTGAAACAATCTACTCTAAGCCATTACATCACTGCAATCTATTCTGCATCACTCTACACTACTCTACTCAATGTCACTGCTCTCTACGCCAATACACTACACCACTGCACTAAGCACCACTGCACCTTACGGTACTTCACTGACGGTGACTCTACTCTAATCCACTCCACAACACTCTACTCTATGCTACTCCACTCTACAACACTTTACTCCATTGTATGCCACTCTACAACACTACTCCACTCTACACAACTCCCTCTATGCCACTTCACTCCACTCTATGCTATGACACACTACTCCACTCTACGCCATTCTACTGTCCTACACTACTCCACTCTAGTGCAATCTACTCAGCTCTACGCCACTACTCCAATCTGCACAACACCCTCTATGGCAATCTACTCTGCACTTATCCACTCGGACAATCTACGCCACTAAACTCTACACCCTTCCACTCTACGACACACTACTCCCTCCGAAACACTCTATGCCACTCCACGCTACTCTCCTTTATCCCCTAACTTTTAGACACATGTACAGCAGCCATGCTGGTGTACACCATGGATAAAACATATTGGCACAGCCAATAGCTCTTGGATAGACAAGACCTATATTGGCTTTTGTCAATGCTGGTTATCTACTCCGATCATTTAGAATAGGTTTTTTTTCCTTTTAAAATTAGGAGTTAGCTATAGTACAAAGAAGACCAACTAGAACCGGAAGCTCATTCTAGAAGCAAGTAGGGATTGGTGGGGTTGGAACCAATCATTCTCAGGTGAGTGCCAAAAGAAAATAAAGCATAGTAAAGAGACTATGCTTCAGATAGAGACAAACACAAGAAGAGGAATGCAAGCCTTCAAATAAGAAGTAAGCATGAGTAACAAAAAGCCATCCTATGCTAAGCAATGGGCGGGCTTCAAGCACACAGTAAGTTTTTGTAATGGTCCACAAGAGGCTTTTGCCCACAGAAAAAGCGGTCTAATAAGCGAGCCCTAAAACAACTGAACCAATAGACAGGAATAACTGACACACTGTTACAATGCATTTATTACTTTCTCAAGGGTAAATCAAAAACCATGAGCACATCATGAATGCAGGTGTCAAGTGTTCGTGCCACTGATAAAGATCGATATGCTCCTGCAAGTGATGGGTGAATACTAGGGCAGTTAAAACGGACATAAACAGCCGGGCTACAGTAGAACATATAGGTAAGTCAATGAAGCATTACCAAAAGCCTTGACAACATCTATCGTTGGATGAAAGATATTCCAGTGCCTAAATGGAGCTCAAAGACACCCCAATGCTGGATGGAGCCACACAAACACATTCAGTTTGATAAGCATGTTGGTGTAGGATCACTTCTAAAATAAACAAGAGATTATTATCAACAGGATCTTAACTTTGATCCAAATACCCATGTAGTTGTGAGGTTGTCAATTTTTGGACCTCTAATCTTTTGAAATTCCACATTCTTCCAGGTCAAGAATTAAACTAACCAGAGCCATGGTAATGATGGTGCTCAAGCACTACACTGTTATCTACGAGGTTTTCCTCAAAAACGTACTGGCAGCAGACAAGGAGGTTTCAAACCTTGGCGGATGATGTGGTGTAGAGGGACCTAGAGTCTCATTCAATCAGAACTTTAAGCTGAAGGCGGAACTCAACCACCAGTCATTCAGTAAACTGGAAAAAAATTGTAAAGGTTTACATTTGAATTCAAAAACAACAAATACTAGGTAGCAATTACTGGTTCTTAACTCATGGTCCTGTGAACCCTAGGGGTCAGTGAACCCTACTCAGTGGGTCCACGACTGCTTACAAAATTAAATACTATTAACAGATTAATAAAGTGTGTATAATTAAAGAAGTAAACTGTAAAACTGAAATTTCTAAAACATTCTTCAAGTCTTGGGGAATTTGTAACTGGAGGCTAAAAATTAAGTGAGTATTCTCAGATTGACTCATGGGAGCAGTGCAACTGCATGAAACCGAATGTATTATGGACGATGAGTGGTGTCAATTAAATTTAGAAAGCTCCAACTTTCCTATTAAAATGTAAAATGTTTTAAATACATTTATTAAATAAAATATATAATCATTTGTGAATTTGTTTGATAAATGTTTGTTTCTGCATTTATGTGTATTATTTTCCAGTTCAAATAATCGAAAAAGCTTAGGCCAGGTCCTGAAAAGTTTCAGCACTCCGTCCATCATCTCATTCTGTTTGCTTTGTTCGCCCTAAGTTGGCAGGGTATGTCCAGACGTGGGTCCCTTGCTGGTGTGTTACCAAGAAACCGGTCCCAGGATGCTTGTTTCTGGTTCAGGGAAGACCTGGCTTGGCAGTTCGGGCTGGGCTGTTCTCATGAGGCACAGGGTCAATACTGATTTGAATATATAGCTGGGTCTGAACTGAGGTGACGAAGTGAGCTAAAGAATGATTATTGATTCCACCCAGATCTTTGACTGGGGATGAGTGTCTGAAAAGTTTCAGCGCTGCGTCCATTATCTCTTTGTGTTTTATTTAAAAAGCAGTCACAGGAGGGGCGTGGCCAACCATCATGACCGCAAGGAAGTGATCTTGCTCGGCTCCCGCATCGGAGTCCTGCTCCAGCGTTTCTGCCGGCGTCCAGATTTGTGTGGATGACTGGAACAAAGAGAATCTGGACGCCCAACAGCCAGTGATCACTTAAGTGCTTGAGTCGATTGGGGACAAGCCTAATGCAGCACAACTAGCCCGGGCCCAGAGCACGGCCACACAATCAACATGGCGGCCGGGCACCTCTGTGACTAGTGCCACCCCTATCAGAGAACTTGTACCGGGCTGCCGACGGGTGTAATCAGCAGCAGCTTCTCCCCTGGCCCCCGCGACCTCAACCGCATGCTGGAGCCCAGTGGAGCGCTGAAGACGGCGACCTGGGGACAGCGTCCCGACTCGCGCAAAATGGCGGACTCGTACGGGGCGCGCTCCCGGTGAAAAGCGGCCCCGGGGGTGCAGAGTGCACCAGATGCCTAGGAATAGCAGCGGAAAGTGAAGCTGAACTCCGGTGACAGTGTCGGAGGCAGGAGTGCCCTCTGAGCAATGCATCTTTCCTCTGAACAGGTGAGAGAGCCCCCCCCCTCACCTCGGCATCGCGCTAGTGTCGGAGAGCAGATTCTGGGGGACTGTCTCTCTCGAGCGGGCGTGCCAGCTAACCTCTGCCCAGAGAGTCAATGAGCAATCCCATGTACACGCCAGAAGCATAGAGTGTCTCGGAGGGAGCTGCCTGCCCCCATGCCTGACTTTAAGATGGTGCCCAGGGCCTTAAGCCTCTAGCACTTGGGGAGCACAATAATTCCCTCACTGCCGCACCGCTACTTGGGCATTACATAAGCAAGGGGTCAAGAAGCAACAGGAGACGTGTGAAGTGCAAGACGGGGTGACTACGCACGGGGGTCTCCCGGCTGGCCACAGGACGACACGAACTGTCGCTCCTACATGTCTGAAGCTGGCACAACACGGTGAAAGGCAGGGCCCGGTGCTGAACCTATGCCTCCCAAAAATGTGCAGCCAAACAAGGTCTCGGGCTACTTTGGGTCCACCAGCACAGGGGTCGGCCCAAATCCAGAGCGCAGTCAAGCGGCGGGAGGGATAGCGCTCACTCGCGAGGATTTCCTGGCAACGCTTCAGGACTTTAAGAAAGAGCTGCGCCACAACATCAAGGTGGACATCAACGCCTCCTTTGATGCCTTCAAGTCAGAGATGGGCGCCAAACTTAGCGAGCTGCGGGCAGATGTGGACTCTGTGGGGGCCCGCACCCTCGAGGCGAAGTGTCAGCTCACGGAGGGAGAATATCAGGGTTCGCGGCCTGGAGGAAGGACATGAGGGAGCGGACTAGGAGCAGTTTATGGTGGGCCTTTTCACCAGCATCATTGGCGAGGACCCTGCAGTGATCCTTCTGGAGCATTTTCACAGGGTGGGCCCAGAGCAGCAAGTTAAGAACCAACACCCAAGGGACATCTTGGTCAAGATTGCCTCCTTCAAAACCAAGGAGCTGGTACTCTATAAAGCCAGAGGACGAGACACGATTGACTACCAAGGAGCATCCTGTGCGATCTTTCAGGATGTCGCCCAGGAAACGCTGATGCAGCGCCAACAGTTTCGCCTTGTTACCTCCGCCCTCAGAGAGCGACAAGTCAAATACAGGTGGACTAATCTTTTGGTATTGCCTTCTAACTAAACAAACAAACAACACCACCACTTCTCCGAGGTGGAGGGGGCAGCAGCCTTACTGGGGATGGGCCACACTGACGCTCAAAAACCCCACACCTCGGGAGGAAGCCGGGGGCGGCAGACCAACCGGGGTATCCCCGGAACTAGGCAGAAGGCCACGGGGTCTAACAAGAAGACGTCATGAACAGACTACCGCAAACGCTGCTCTCATTCTTCTATCTGCCCTGGAGGGCAGCTCTGCGTTCAACAAACTATAGTCTCCTGAGCTCCTCTTTGGACACCACAATGCCTTTTGGGCTAGGATCTGTTAGGCGCTGGGGTGATGACCCCCCCGCCCCCCTCTGACTTTCGGGGTCTACTAGGATGCGAACACCTGGATACACGGTAGAGGATGGGCGACAACCTTCTGTTTCATTCCTCTGTACATTTCATCCACGAGGCCACGCAGAAAGATAGGGAGGGCAGTTTCCTCATGGTCAAGGGGTCGTTAATGGGCAGGGTCGGCACACTAGCCTCAATATACGCCCCCAATGCGAACAGGCAGACTTGGTCTACCACTTTTTAGATTCCCTGGCAGGGTTTGCGTCTAGGGACATAATTGTCATAGGGTAATTTAACCTAATCTGGGATCCGCAGGCGGACACCACACACTCACTCAGAGCAGAAGGAGGGGTGTTCCCTAAAACACTCAAGCAATCAATCCACCAACTAGGTCTCATTGACATATGGCGGTCCCTCAATCCCACCATGAGGGATTTTTCTTTCTTTTCCCACACTCACAGATCATATTTAAGAATCAACCATATTTTTCACAGCCAGTCGCTTGTGCACTCAAGTCACAACTTCCCTTTTCCTCCCTATGTCTATATCGGATCATGCACCTCTGACCTGTCTGCTAAACTGGCTGGCTCCTAGATCCAAACTATCCAGATGGTACTTCACAGAGGTATTATGTAGGGATAGATTGCGCCGAGAGGATCTCTGCAAAGCAATCAGGGACTTCTTTCTCAATGATCCTGGGAATACATCCCCGGCGAACAATTGGGATTCTTTTAAGGCGCATATCAGGGGTCAATGCATCTCCCTAGCCACCTCCCTCAGATGGCTCCAAACTAAGGAGAGGTTAGATTTAGGGCAGGAGTTGTTAGAGGTGGAAAGCACCCACAAGGATACCCCCTCGGCTCCTTCTCTCCAAAAGGTCACGGCCCTTAGGAGGAAACTCGACGCTATCTACACTAACAGAGTCGAGAAGACTATCCTGAGGCTTCAAGCCCTAGGGTATAAGGAGAAGGACAAGGTGGGCACACTCCTGGCAAAGCAGCTGCAGGTCAAACAAGAAAAGGAATTTGTGAAACAGATCATTGACAATAATGGCACAGTCTAATATTAGTGAGGAGGGGAAAGCCGGGGCCTTTCGTTAGTTTTATCACACACTATATCAGGCTGATTCACTCAGGGAGAGATCAAATACACTACCTAGACACTCTTGACCTCCCCCAGGTCCCAGCGTCTGTCAACTATACCTTGGAAGGGGCGATCACTGAGGAAGAGGTGCAGGCTGCTATAGAATCTCTAAAACGTCAAAGCACCAGGCCCAGACGGGTTTACGGCGCAGTTTTATCGCACTTTCGCAGCAGATTTGACCGCTCACCTCATTGACTCAATCAATGCTATCGCATCTCATCAGGCGGTGTCGCCGACCATGGGAGAAGCCCTGATCTCCATCATCCCGAAACAGGGAAAAGACCCACAAAAAGGATCATCATACCGTCCCATAGCCCTCCTTAATTTGGATGCAAAACTCTACTCCAAAATACTGGCCAATAGGCTCGAAAACATTTTCCCTGACCTCCTACATCCGGATCAATCGGGGTTCATTAAAGGGCGCCAGACCCATGACAACCTCTGAAGAATATTTCACCCTATTAGACTAGGCCCAAAAGAAACGACTCCCGGCCGCTTTATTATCACTCAATGCAGAAAAGGCCTTTGACCGGGTCGATTGGGCTTACCGGAGGCTTTCTCTGCGTTGATTCAGGTTCCTTGAGGCTTTCATAGGGATGATCCAAGCTAGTTTTAGTGCCCCTAGATCTAGGGTCCTGGTCAATGGGGCGGCCTCTGATTTGTTTTAACTTAGCTAGAGGGACTAGACAAGGCTGTCCTCTGTCCCTGGTGCTTTTTGCCCTTAGCATCGAACCTTTTGCGGCGAGGGTGCGGGCAAATCAGAATCAGTGGAATCAGATTCAGACCAATGATCGCAAAATAGCCCTGTTTACGGACGATTTATTTATTTGAGTTTTATATAGCATTGGCAAGACCCGGAGGTATCAGAGCGCTTTACATAGTGTTCCACAAAGTTACAAAATTACATCAGTTACCAGTTACATTAGTGACAAGAAAAACATTTCAAGAGCATAAAGACGAGATAAATGGAGCTTAGAAGGGAAAGGGGGTAGGCTAAAGGCGTAGGAGGGAAATTGGGTGGAGAGAAGAAGGAGAGTCTGCCCAAAGTCCGGCTGGGTAGGTGACTGCCACGGGGGAAGTCAACAGCCCATATCCTCAATAGCTATCAGGTAGCTCCATCGGGCATCGGCCAAATAGCTAGGTCTCAACAGAAAAACATTTAAAAAGCATAGGGGATGAAAAAATAGAGCTTAGAGGGGGAAAGAGGGCAGGGTGAAGGAGTGGGAGGGAGAATGCAAAGGCGAGAGGTAGGAAGGTCTGTCCAAATCCCGGCTGGGTAGGTGACGGCCAAGGGAGCCATCATCTCTATAGCTATCAGGCAGCTCCACCGGGCATCGGCCAAAAAACTAGGTCTAGCGCTTAACATAAGGAGATATTGTGTTACAAAGTACAAAAATGATCACATTAATTACAGAGAGGTTACAAATTCAATACAGGAGTTATTAGCAACCATGAATAAGAAGATCCACAGAAAAGAGAGGGGGAAAAAAAAGAAAAAGGCCAGGGAGAGCAGAGAGTCCACATGAGGGAGTCAGCAGCGGAGAAAGATACGAGACATAAGTCCAAGGTCCGGCTGGGTAAGTGACAGCCATAGCTGTGTGCCAAAGCCTGTTTCCCCCTATAGCTGTCGGGCAGCTACATCGGGAATCGGTCACAGAATTTGGACTCCACCAGATACAAATGATACTCAGGAAGGGACCAAAAGTCTAGAGTCCAGAGACAAACTGGTGGAGCTGGCGAGGGTGGAAGGATAGGAAGGGGAGTGTAGCTTGGCAGCCATCTTAAGGTCAGTCAATTCGAGTCTGTTGATCTCCAAGACTCAGTAAGTGGTGTTGTCTCTAGATCTTAGGATGGTTTCCTCAGCTAAGCCCATCGGACCCACTTGTCAGATGGGACATGTTCCCATACCGGTAAAAATACATTGGTTGGTGCCATTTGTGAGTCAGGCTCCAAGGGTTCCACTTAGAAAGTAAGTGCAAAGTTTACTGGGGGTTAAATTAGTCGCCGCTTACCAACCCAGCTACCTCCCTCTCTGAAATTGACCAGTAACTGGAGCACTTCGAAATTGTGTCCGGGTTCAAAGTCAATCCCTTCATTCTAAATCTTACCCTGCCAGAGGCTCCCAGCAGAAGAGTCTCCCTTCCAGTGGGCACGCAAAGCCATCACATACCTAGGCGTCGAAATCACCCCCAAGCTCAGTGACCTACATAAGGCCAACTTTCCTCCCCTGCTTCGGCAACTTGCCGCCAATTTTAAAAAAAGGTGTGCTGGATTGGCAGGATAAATTCGACCAAGAGGAATGTATTACCCAGTCTTCTTTATCTCTTCCAGGGGCTCCCCATCCCGCCTGATAAGGATCTTTTTACTGAATTAAAAACCATGCTTCTCAAGTTCATCTGGCAGAGCCAGTGAGCTTGGCTCTCCTACCACATGTTGACGAGGCCACGCACTAAAGAGGGTATTACCCTTCCGGACTTTTTAATTTACTACAGGACTGCTCAACTACGGGTACTGAGTGAATGGTACCTTAGAGAATCAGAGAAGTTATGGCTCCATATCGATAGGCAGGTGACGGGGAGAACGATATGGGATTTACCCTGTAGACAGAAATCAGACCGGTCCGCCAAAGCCTACCTCAGTGTTCCTACTTCCACAACACTCCAAGTGTGGGATACAGTGACCAAAACACTGCCCCTGACCACGTTCCCGTCCCCTTATAACCCCATCCACTTTAGTGTGGCCTTTCATCTGGCTCTCCAAAAAGGGCCTTTCAACCTCTGGAATGAAGGCGGCTGCATCAGGATATCGGACCTTTTCCAAGGTGGACAAAATACTCTCCTTCGCCGACTGCATGACCCGCTACCCCCTACCGCTTCACTGAGCATGATCATTACACACAGCTGGTGCATTGTGTTCAACAACCCCAGTACCGCCAAGCGGCCACAAGGGAACCACTCCCTTTAGAAAAATGTGTTCGGTCTGGCACAACGGGGAGGGGGTGTATCTTCTTTCTAGACACCCTACTACTTACTCTATCTCCACACCGCACACAATGTCACAGAACGTTCTGGGAGGGCATGTTGCAAGAGCCACCCTCGAACAAACAATGGGGCACCCTGTACAAAGATATAGCGAAGTATAACAGGGACATGTATTTAAGGGAAGCCCACTATAAAACATTATACGATTGGTATCTCCACTCACACAAATTGCACTCCATCTTCCCTGACAGTTCTGACTGGTGCTGGCGAGGGTGTGGCCTCCTGGGAGATTTTAAAAACATCTGGTGGGACTGCCCAGTCATACAGACCTTTTGGAAGGATATTCTCCACCAAATCAAGCTCATACTAGGGTATCCCATTGGCGATTCTATAGAGCGTGTCCTACTAGGAGTCCGTGATCCCCTACTTAAGTACCAGACGCACAGAGATAGATCCATCATGTGGTTATGCCTTGGTGCAGCGAAGATGACCTTAGATGACCTGGAAGAAGCCTGAGGCTCTCTCGCTCACCCAGTGGCATGCCCGCCTGTGGCGTGCACTGGCGCTAGAACGCCTTTCAGACATAGCTGATGACTCGTGCAAGGGCTTCGAATATATTTGGAGCCCCCTGGTCAGTTAGCTCTCTGAAGGTCTCCCCCTGTTTGCCTGCAGTCCAAGATTAAGAGCCATACATATCTTTTCAAGTTTCGCCTCCGCAGCGCGCAAGCACTGCTTAGGAGGAACCTCTTGGAATCGCTCTGTACTTTCTTGGAAACCCGTGCATGTTTTGCACTGTTTCCAATAAGTACTCATGCATGCAGAGCGTTTGCCTTGCGGGAGCGAGCAGCGGCGCCATCTGTTTGCAATTATGTCGCCTGCTGCTGCTCGCTCTCGCAAGGCAAACGCTCTGCATGCACAAGTAATCTTTAACAATCAAGGCCGCGGGGCCGCGCTAGTCTTTCAGCGCTTGTTTTAGCTTGTTAATCCTAACTCTCTCTCAAAACATTGTGATCTTGGTTACAGCACTGCTGTTACCTTATGTCGCAGTTTCCATATCTGCCAATAATGAGAGCCCGAGAGACATGTTAATGATTTCCGGAATTAAAACATGAATAGAAATACTGGATATTACTAGCTACTCTCTGCCTAACGCTAGGAACAACTGTCAAGCCGTTTAACCTAATTCGGTGCGCTCCTCGAGATTCACTGATGTGACCTCTTTACTGACATTTTATATTAAAGACAAGGGGACCCTATAAGGTAACCAAGGACCTAGGGTATCAGTTTTAAGGAAAACAGTGGTCCTTGTTGTAGGGAAAAAATCAGCACAAACAAATACAGAACAGAATCAATTCTATATATTCTATCCAGCAGGATAGTGCAATTTAATCAGAATTATAAATACTGTCGAGGGAAAGACGTAATATCCAGGGGATACAGTCCTGTATCCCAGAATTACAGCAATAAACAAAGAGTGACAGTTTACATAAAAAAAAAAACCAACCACAAAAACGTATTGTCCAGTGTTTATTGCCGGTACCATGAGCATTGATCGCCTATTGTTCGCTTTCCGAAAAAGCTGCAACATAAAAGAGCACCTGGTCAGGGCAGCCCTCCCCACTCCAAAAACCACCGGCCACACCAACCGAACAATGGGGGCTTACCCCCATGCTAGGACACGCAAAATGTGGTAATTGTAGTGTGTGCAAGTTCACTATCAAAGGGAAAGAATTCACTTTTAATAGTGTTGAGATCAAGTCAAACAGTTTCACTAAGTGAAATTCTTGTAATGTTATTTATGCGATTCAATGTCCCTGCAATATGGTCTACATAGGACAAACAACCCAGAAAGCACGCATCCGGATATGCCAACACAGGAGTCACATCCGCACCATTGAAGGAACATTTCTCAAGCTCCGGACATAATGAAAATGACATTAAATGGACAATTATCACTCAGATCAAGTCTTTTGAACAAAGAGGAACTAAGATGGATTTTGGGCACTCAAAGTATAAAAAATGGTCTTAACCGGACTGAAGACTGGTCCACCCTGCTGTGAAATTAAATCTTCCTTTTTTACTTAAATATAAAAATAGTTCTGCCTCCAATGTATGCAAATGTAAAATCATAACTTCCAATTTGTTGGCCTTTCTACTGCAGCCTCTATAAATATGTCACAAAACCGATGCCCACACAATCTTTTGCATGGTTCATCCCGTATTCACACACAGTGCCATTATACTCGCTCCCTGAAATTAAATGCTTTCATCCTTATTCTTGAGTGTAATATGCACATTATAAAATTGCTCTGCCTCCAATGTGTGTAAATGTAAATCAAATTTCCAATAAGTCGGCTTCTCCACTGTTGTTGTCTTAAAATAAGTCACTAACTAATCCCGTGCATGATTTACTTCATATCACCGATGCATATTCTCGTAAATACCCACACCCAAGATGACCGCAGGAAGCGCGTCCACATCTATGAGCCCCCTTGTTCCTCCCTGCAGCTTTACATAAACACTTCCAGCCTCCACAACGTAGAGCTATCAACTCGAGCCATTGAGCGAAGTGCTAAGCTCCCCGGGACCCCCTGCCACTAGGCACCGCCCACAAGTACAGAGCGTCAGAAAAGCGCTGCTTCCCAGTCAGCCCCTGCCCTGTCTCACAGCCCCTGTGATTCCAGGCTTAATCTTGTTATTTTTACAGGAACCACCGCGTCCGCGCCACTGGCCGTAGCCACGTGCTTATCCCCGATAGGACCACCATGTCCTCTCCACCAGGATTTATCCACAAAAGGTAATATTTACATTCACTTGAGAAGCTACCAAACCGACCCTTCTCCTCCACACGGGGTTAATATCAGTTTTTTCCCCGCCGCAGCACCAGACCCTTGCGGTCTTATTTCTCCACACGCTAGAAGCTTGAATAATTCCCAAGGCTTCCCAGGTAAGCCCCGTTGACTAGATCGAGCACCAACACCCCCGCGCACAGACAACTATTGAGCGCCGGAGTAACCAGCGACCCGCTTTCAGCATTGTCCATTGACCTCCTGGTCATTTTTCCTTCTATATCCAGCGTAATTTTCTTCATCGGTTTTGCTAATTGGCCAGAACGAGCACTGATATTGCCGCACATCACCAATCCCATAGGTGTCGGGTTAACCTTCTATCCACAATCACTGTTAACTGAATATGTGAACTCCATTGACTCTAGGTCAATAATTTGTATTAAATGCAAAATAATTTAACGCATAGCTGCACTCACGATTTTTTCACCACACTCTTACTGGAGTCTGATATCACCATGCCCCCACCACCACTTCTGCATGGTGGCATTGAGTTTCCACGCACATTTGAAATAATATAAATCTCATATCAGGACATGTAAGAGGATATGATAAACTGAATTATCTATCCCACCTCTTATTCATGTACAAAGCTCGAGGCATTACGGACAATTAGTTTATCGGTTGAACAGGCTGGAAAACAAGCCTACTTAACTGTTATAAATGAAATGCTATTAAATTTGCTAGACCCTAGTTTATTTGAGATATGATAAATATGTAATATACATCAACAAACCAGCCCAGCCCGCTGGGCTCGCTTACACTGATGTCACACCCCTGGTCGCAACGAGACCAGGTAACCTTCAAAGGTGGTGGTGGGTGGGGGGTGGGCAAGAGGGGGGGTGGTCGGGCAGATCGGGCAGTTATCGGACAAATTCATCAGCGAATTGAAAGAAAAGCATCACTATAGCGACACAAAAAATGGATTAATAGATGGGTCCACTAAAAATATTATCATTAAATATTTGTGGTCTAAATGACATCAGTTAGAGACAAATGGTGGCAGTAGACCTACAGTCTATTGGTGCTAATATCATATGTTTGCAGGAAACCCATATTGAAGGGTCACAATCACAAATGCTAAATTCACTAGGATATAATCTGATCGGTGCAACTACACAGGGTATGCGGACAAGAGGGGTAGCACTTTTAGCCAGAGGAAGAGGGTTTAATGTTAATAGAACTAAATCCGATAAATTGGGAAGGTGGGTGATCACAGAAGTTCATTTAGGTCAATCTTCATCAATGACCATCTGCACAATTTATGGGAGCAATAACGATGACCCCTTGGTAATTGAGAATGTCTCCAACGAACTTACTAATTGGCCGCTACCTCTTATAATCTGTGGTGATCTCAATATAAATCTTCCTTATGACTGGTCAATAAATGATGACTGGAATTACCGTGGACGGAAGTCAAAAGTCTTTAAAGCAATCAAGGAACTATGTATTACCCACGGGTTAATTGAAGCGTGGCAGATTTCAAACAGCAATTCCGATGATCCAGGGTAAACAGATTATTCAAATCCACATCATACACACGCAAGACTTGATTACTTCTTGATTTCTAGCTCAAATAAAACGTCGTCCAAAGTAGAAAAGCTACCCCATATTATGTCGGATCATAATCCTCTGATACAGTAGAGACAACATTTTTAACACAGACATCACAAGCCTGGACATTTGAGAGGTCTTTGCACCTCGAGAGTGAATATTGTAAACACATGAGAAGCTGGATTTCAAACTTTTTAGTGGTCAATATCGGCAGCACAACGATAGATTTTGTCTGGGATGCCCTAAAAGCATGCATTAGGGGTGAAACTATACAATACTCAATCAGGAAGAACAAATCTGCAAGAGAAATATTAAGACTCTTACAAGAAACCTTAAAGAGGGTGGAGGAAGACCTTATAAGGGTAACAAGAAGCTCTTTTACCACAGAAGAGATAACTAATGCACAAACTCAGGTTGCAATAGCTAAGGCGGCAATTACCAATATATATATCAATAAAGCAGTTAAAAAAGCTACTGTTCACCGGGAAAAAATATATGAGGTTAGTGAGTCAGTTGGTCAGCAATTAGCAATCCGGATGAGACAGCAGACTACACAAAATGTAATACAGGAAATCCAAGATCCTATAATTGGCAGAGTATCTGAGTCAGAGAAGATCAGAGAAGCATTCTGGCGTTTTTACAGTGCTCTCTATACAGAAGAGGGAGAAATAGACCAAGAGAAAATTACTGAATATTTAGATATAGATACCTGTGACAAACTCAATACTGAAGACCAGTTAATTTTGGAAAAGGCCCCGACATTGAGGAAATAAGAAAAACGGTAAAAGATCTCTCCCGCGGGAAGGCAACTGGAGTAGATGCTATCCCCTTTGAATTTTACATAGCATTTCTGGATCAACTTCAAGAAATTTTGTTGAACCTATGCTTACATTTATTTAGAGGAGGGCAACCCCCCAACTCATGGTCTACGGCAAAAATCGTGATATTCCCTAAGAAAAATAAACCCCCTGATCAGATGGGCTCTTATCGACCCATCACATTAATAAATGCAGATTCTAAAATTTAATCCAAACTACTCGCCAACCGTATCTCATCAATAATCCATAAAGTTACATCCAAATTCCAGCAGGGCTTTATCCCCGGGAGAGACACTACCAATCACACACGGAGGGTAATCAGCTTATTTGACCATACCCAAGTGGCAGGAGACCCGATGGCATTAATACTACTAGATGCCGAGAAAGCTTTTGATCGGGTCTCCTGGTCATTCTTGTGGCAGGCAATGTCCAGGGTCGGTTTCAACCAGGCTTTCATACAGGCAATACAAAAACTCTACATCAATCCTCAGGCTATGGTGATGGTTAACTGAGGTAATTCAAAGGAACTAAAAATCTCAAGAGGAACTAGGCAGGGATGCCCCTGCTCCCCGCTGTTGTTCGCTCTTTATATTGATCCATTTATCAGGAGACTGCAAAATAATAGGAATATAACTGCCATTTTGACAAATAAACACTCAACAAAAATTCTCGCTTAGCCATTGTCACTGCTACTCCAAACCTAGCTATGCCAATTATTGAGCAGGAGGCTTCAAGATTTGGCAAAATTTCAGGATATGCTCTGAATCGAGGGAAAACCCAAATAATCATCAACAACAAATGTGTTATGACAGATCCACGCATAACAAGTTCAGCCACTTATCTAGGGGTTACAATAACACCTGAACTAGAGAATTTAGTTGACCTGAACCTAAAACCTATATTTAAAAAAATGCAAAAAGATCACCGCCGTATCAATAATCTACATCTCACTTTGATCGGACGGGTCAATGCTTTAAAAATGGTCTACTTTCCAAAACTCTTGTATATATTTAGAGCCATTAATCTAGAAATCTCAGACCAGTGGTTTAAAAGAATGGAACATATCTTTACGGACTTTATCTGGTCATACACACAGCCCCGTCGCGCATATAAACTACTGACACTTCCTAAAGGAGGCGGATTATGCCTTCCAAACCTTAGGCTATATTATTGGGCAACAGTCTTGTTATATAACCATGAGCTGTTTCTTCTCGACGGAACAGGGACAACTGGGGATAAAGACGCTCCTACAATTCATCAAATAATATTAGGTGACAGAAGTACCGGTTATCTTTGGAGATATCTCTTCGATAGTTACCAGAAAAAAGTAAGACTAAAAACACTCATCGCAGCGTTTAAAGTTTGGAAATCCGTAAGGAAAATGATTGGTCTGGGACGATTATCTTTCTATACACCCATACAAAATAATCCTCTCTTACCAGACATATTTAAAGATTCCTATATCGATAGATGGATCACAGCGGGAATTACTCATATAGGGTGTTTTTTCTCCTCAGAAGGACTATACTCTTTTGAATTTTTGTAAGACAAGTATCATTTGGAATGGAGAGATTTCTTTAAATATCTCCAAATAAGAGACTATCTATCACAACGTGTGAGAGGAGAGGACACTATGATTAAAAGTACTTAGGCTGAAATTCTTAGCCACTATCAGGAAAAAATACGGATCGGGGGGTTATACCAGTTATTACTGATACATTTATCGGATGATAGGCAGAAGATTATTCAGAAATTGCAAAAGAAATGTATAATCTCTACAGAAGAATTTGAGTATGTGGATGGGCTATCACTAACTACACTTATGTCAACCAAACTGCAAACTCAATTTTATAAAATATGTTTTTTATGTACTATACTCCAGATAGAATCGCAGAATGGGGTAGTGGGAGAGGAACATGCTGCTTTCGATGTAACTTACAAGATGCGGACTGTATACACATTTTTTCATCTTGTCCATTTTTAATCTTTCTCAAATCAAAAATCGAACATTTCCTCTCATCAATTCTCAAAACCGCTGTTACTCTATCTGATCAAACAGTTGTCCTGGGCCTAACAAATTGTACTAATCCGAGTATTGGTCATGAATTGATTTTCATTTCGATGGCCGTATTAAGAATTTGTATAGCATCAGCTTGGTTAGATCCTATTGCCCCCTCATACCAACAGTGGTTTTCAAGACTGTTAGCAATTTTTAATCTAGAAATGGCAATATATAAAACTAAAGGTAGGAAACGTAGAATAAAAGGCTTAAAAATTTGGTCACCCTTAATAGAATGGTCTGAATCCTAGTGACTCTATAACAATAACCTGGCTACAATTGTCTAGTTTCAATGGGTACCTATCTAATCCAATGTTTATTTGTCCTTGAATAATCATGTGTTAATTCATATACTTACTTTTTCTTTCATTATATGTATATGCTTTTGAAATTCTTTTTGTTTCATATTTAATCTGCCCGATCTGAGGGGGGGGGGTGTTGTCTTATGTGTTGTATTGTCTTTTTTTTCTGTAAAAAATCCAATAAAAATTTGAGTTTGGCAATGAATAGACAGAGCCCAACCACAACCACTCTAGGCCCGTTTCTTTCATCATACCTCGACTATCAAATGGCATGCAATTGGTTGATGACCACTGTAAATGCTTGTCTGCTTGCAATTTAACTATTTAAAATTTGGGAAGTAACCCATTATTTTCGTATGGTCTTCTTTTTTCCTCCTTTCTCCAAAACTTTATGGTTTTTATATAGTTGTCTATAATGGATTCTTCAGGCTGACAGTATCACTGTCTGATGATGATCCCAGTTACTCTTTGAATGGGTTTGAAACGTTGTCGACCTTAAAAACACCGTGCACACAAACAATTTTATTCACATGTGTTACGGTTGTTGCTATTTATCATGCTCTTCCTACCATGTACAATTGAGAACAAGCGACCTTTTCTGTTTCGCCCGACTGTTTTAGTTTTTGTATTTGGTTTTGTTTTTTATGTAAACTGTCACTCTGTCTATTGCTGTAATTCTCGGATACAGGACTGTATCCCACTGGATATTACGTCTGTCCCTCGACAGTATTTATAATTCTGATTAAATTGCACTATCAGGCTGGATATAATATAGAGAATTAATTCCGTTCTGTATTTATTGTTTGTGCTGGTTTTTCCTACAATAAGGACCACTGTTTCTCTTTACTGACATCTCACATGATGTGCTGTTTTTTTTGCGGGATCACCACAGCGCCTACCGAGATATAAACGTGATGAACAAGTATCTTTAATGAAATTGGCAAAACCATGTCATACAAAAAACGACCACTAAACAATCAATTAAAATGAACACGGACAACATAAACCATGAAAAAAATCCGCAAAAGTAAGATCGTTGACAAGAGCAGGCAGATGCCTTGGTGAAAACATCTATTCTTCCAAGGCGGTATTCGATACCAGCTCTTTGTGTGAAGCGAAGGAGGCATTCATTCTTTTCATGCCAACTTAATGTTATCGTGTCCATGTCATGCAAACACATATCAGCGCACAGCTGTCGAGGCCTACGCATGAGCTGATGGCCACGCGCTGGGCTTGAGTGACAGGCGGCGCATGCAAAGGTAAACATGCAGATATGATGAACTGATAACAGGGAGGCCTGCCTCGCGGCCAATGGTGAGGGGCGCTTGCACCGCAGACCGGAGTGCTGCCCCCCAGCGGGTGTACCTGATCCGCGCTCCGCTGGGCTCTCACCTTCGCCTGCTGCTTGCACAGGGAAGCAAAATGTGACATCAGTGCCGACCCCCATGAACTTAGAAGATGGTGAAAGATTACAAAGATCAAGGGACAAACTTCTTCTTCCACAGTAGTAGAAACTAACTTTGTGCTACATGCGGTAGTGTACTGGCGGCTGGCCAACAGGGGCGGATTGGCAATGCGGGCATCGGCCGAAGGGCCGGTATCTCCGTGCCCTCTGTGGGCCGTTTTTTTTTCTCCCCTTTCCCAGCCGCACAGTGAAGCTGCATTCATTTCTCTGTCTCCGTGATCTCTGTGGACTAAGAAAGGGGAGAAAAAAAACGGCCCACAGAGGGCACGGAGACAGAGTCAGAGAAATGAATGCAGCTTCACTGTGCAGTGATTATCCGCTGTAGCCTCTCCTTCACCCCCTGCCCAGCAAAGCAATCAGGCTGAGGGTGGCTGGGGAGGGGGTTATTGTTTGCAAAAATCGGCCTCCCTGGGGGCCATGTGTTGCTCAGGCCTTTGAGCCATTTTCACCTCGGCCCCCCTGGGGCCCACGCAGCACATAAACAGTGTTAGTTTTTTTTTTTAATTGAATGCGATTTTATATAGCGCGAACTTCACCAGAAGGTGTCAGAGTGCTTTACATAAGAATCAGTTGCGAAACATAAGGACTTAGGATTACATGCGTTACATAAGATACAAGCAGAAAAAATTGTAAATGTACAAGATGTATAGTCACACAAGGAAGAGATACAAACAGGAAGAAAAATTGCAAATTTACAAGTAGTAAAGTCACTCAAGGAAGAGAAACAAATGGATATACTCTAAGAGTCACATAGGAATGGTAGAGAGTACAAAGGTCTACTGCATATACTAGTGATTAGAGTTCTCTAAATACCTAAGGAAGGGATACGAATGGATATACTCTAAGAGTCACATAGGAATGCTTGATAGTACAAAGGTCTACTTCATATACTAGTGATTAGAGTTCTCTATATACATATATATACACCACACATAGTAGATTTTCTCAGGCAGAGTTCCATTAAGTGGGGTTGGAGGGGGGGATGCAGTCACAGCACCAAGAGAGAGCGGGAGGGATACAAGGGTATGGAGAAAAGGCAAAACAGAAAAGGGAAGAAACATTTGAGGATCGTCAAAGGGGAAACGAGGGAGAATGGTACAAGACGAGGGAATGGACAAGATGGCGGGTCGGGGTCCAGAGAAAAACAGCCGAGGGAATAGTGGGCGAGGAAGAATGGGTCTCGCTGTGGGGGCCAGGTGATCTTTGCAAATTGCACCATCTTCACCTCAGCCTCCCCCTGGCTACCATGGATGACCCAGCAGCTGTGTTTTGTGCTCCCCTGCCAGGACATTGCCCTGAGGCCTGGAGGGCTGATTAATTTACTAATTGCAGGGGCCTCACTGCTGTTCATGTGCTCCTGAGCTGAAGGTCTGGGGAGGGCTGAGTAGGTTAGTAATAGCAGGGGCTTCGCTACTTATTAGGTGCTCCTTCCCTGAAGGGCTCGAATAATTTTGTGACAGAAAGGGGCCTTGCTGTTTTTTTAGTTGCTCAGCATGGCGCCATTGTCACCTTCCCCCAGCCCCCCCCGCCCGCCCCGTGTCTCCTGTGCAAGAACAGTATCCTCTCACTTTAATTCATTTCTGTGCCAAACATCTTAAGGATTTTGTGGGCCCTGGGCCAAACATATTTTTGGGCCCCTGATCGGAACAGATTTGAATTTATAATCCAATTTCTGATCTTTGATGCCCTCTTTCAGCTGGTCACTGGACAGTGCACTACCATACTTGTCCAAATTCTTAATGTATTTACATCTAATATTCAAGGACATTGACGTGTGTAACCAAATGGTGTTTCATGAAAGGGCACGCCCCTTGATTGTGGGCCACGCCCCTTGAATGTGGGCCACGCCCCTTGAATGTGGGCCACGCCCCTTGAATGTGGGCCACGCCCCTTGAATGTGGGCCACGCCCCTTGAATGTGGGCCACTTCTTTCGTCAGTGCCCGGGCCAAATTGTGATCCCAATCCGACCCTGCTGGCCACCCACAAAGTGCTTCTACATCCCGGCTTGGGTAGTAAGCGCTACATAACTCTACAATACAAATCTATACCTCTGGAGAGGTTTCATTGCCTTTGTTCGGTTTCTTCACACCACATACATCTTACAGTACAAAGAATAATAATTATATGTGTGATTTACTTAATTAAAAAAAGGTGCTACAGTTATTCTATAGCACTCTTTTCACGCTCCAACATACTTCAACGCTTGATTCTTTGATGTTGGATCTTCTATTCAAGTAGTAGTAAAGATTGCCTTTCGTTCTCCGGCGCCAGAGTAAAATTACACCCCACCGGTGATCTCCTGCACATCAGGCACACGTATACTGCTTTTTGCCAAGTGTAATTTCTCAAAATATAATGCATACGTGTACATATGCACAATTTCTCGAGGGGGTACACACAACAGGGTAGAAAAAATGAGTACCAAAAGTACTTCAAAAAACAATACGGCAGACCAGATATGTTAAGATTTAGACAGGATGTACAGACATATATGCATCCTCTGAAAAACTAGTCACATGCATTGATGCATAAAAAATACATCTCGCTTGGGGGAGGGTGCAAGTCATTTAAAATGAATTGCCAGCAAGTTCAGATGGCTTTCTCCAGGACCGAAAATATGTATGAACCACGATCTGTATGCTGTAACCACCACGCGCTATTTGTGTAGTTAGTCAGTTTTGTGAACTAAGCTCATTCACACTTCTTTTGTCACTGCATGCCGTACATTACAAATCATACTGAGTGTAAGCCTCGATTTTTGAAGCAGACTCTCACTTCTTGGAACACAGTCTCACATCTGTAGCCGGAGTCTCACTTCTTGGAACACAGGTTAAATCCAAAGTGCGATTCTCTCTTCTTGGAACACTGCCTCGCATCCGTGCCTTAACTAATAGAGGTTTCATAACGTACAATAGTGCATTTCCCACAGACTCATTATCAATTTTCATTTAAGCTGTGTGTAATTTGACATGTATTTACTGGAAGGTGAAAGACACAGATGGGAGGAAGGAAGTTAGGCTATATGTATTGCTGTATTATAGTCTAAATTCGTATAAGGTCCCAAAGGCGAGACCTATTGGCTATGCCAATGCTTGTTGATTTAGTCACGACCCGTCTTCTCTCTAGGTTGAGATCGGGGGTGTGTTGCCCTGTTTATGGTTCCCCCTGTGCGGGACAGGGGGTGGGTTTCCTGCTAAGGTCTGACTCCTCCCCCCCCCCCTCGATCCTGCCATTGCCTCATGAACCTCTCTGGGTAAGGTTGTTGATAGTTCTTTTTTCGTTCTTGGTTTGAGTACCTTTCTTTTCCTTCTTATATTACGGAATACAGACAACATTACTTACCCACTTGGGTTACAATTGGTAATCTACCAATGCGTTCATCACGCTTGCAGCTATACAGAGGGGTTACCCTTATACTGTATGTCAGATGAAGGGGTTACCCACCACAATAGTGCAGGCCCTCCTCTTTGAGTTCAGATTCAGGAGCTGTTTACTGTGTTATCTGAAACTGTGTGAGTATTCTAGCTAACAAACGACTTGAGCACCTGTAAAGAAAGAAAGCTCGAACGCTCTATGGTATTTTGTTTTCATGCAATGTTGTAGTATGTGAAATACCATTCAATAAACAGATTGACAAAAAAAAAACAGTCACAGACAGGCTACAAATTGCTCCCATGCAAGGGCTAGAAATTTTAAGTTTACCCCCATGTGCAGTCATCCACAGATGAATTCAGTAAAACACTCCTCAGCGGGAAAATAACAATGCCAAGTGTAAAAGTAATGTCTGTATCCAAGTAGTGAACATTTGAAGTATTAACCTGTATCTTGCAAGGGGTAATAATTGCTAAGGGGGCCAGGTTAAAACCTAAGACTATGGGAGTTCTCTAAAGACAGCAAAAGTAACACACTACTGAAAACACAGGTTCTGTTCTGCTGACGCCTTATTAATCTACTTGCCTATGGCTCCAACACACAGCATCTCTTCTTGGAGTCTGATTCCCTTCCAGTTTTCGTTTGGAGGTACTTCAAGGGAATCGGATTTGTTCAACCTCTTCTGTAGCCAAAGCATTGGAAAACACATTGCTTCAACTAGTTTCAAAACCAATATCCAGTACAAGTGAACTTTTTGCAACATGTAGCGAATATAAAATATACCTGGCTGGGTCAGGAGAACCACAACCCTTCTGAAAAGGGCAAATGAAACCCATTACTTCTTAATATTCAACTGTCATGGCAAAAAAATATTTTAATAGGCTCAAAAGAAATAGTCTTCTATGCACAGCATTTAAGCGAAATAACTCTGTATTTATTTCTTACATATTTTCTTTTTCAATATAAATAAACACTACAAAAAGTACCAGATCAATGTATTTTGTAGTGTCATATTTTCTAACATTCTAGCAGCTCTAAAGCAATAATGGTATTTTGTAGATTGCTGGGGTTTTTTCACATTATATTAAATGTTATATTTTTGATGTCTGTCATCGGTTTTCTTGTTCGGCCCTGGTATTGTTCAGTTTGTGCAACTCCACTAATCTGTCATTCCATGTAACATATTAATTGATGATCACCTACTGGCTGGAGAACTTATCTCGCGTGTCCATTCTAAACTTGGAAACTGTAGCTGGACTGATAATATACATAGGCTTAGAAATAAAGTGCCTCCCAACCTTTACACACATTTAGAAGTTGAAGATGGGGTGTGTGCCAGAAAGTCTGAACTCAGCAATACAAAACAATGAATAAACCAATGGAAAAAGTAATTTAATCTATGCACATAATGAAATGCTACACATAAAATACGAATGTTTTGACTGAGGGACGAAAGAGTTAGGGGGGGGGGGTGAGTGAGGGAGGAGGGAGGATGACTGGCTGAGGGAGGAGGAGGAAGGAGGGAGGATGACCGAGTGAGAAAAAGGATGACTGAGGGAGAAGAATGACTGGATGACTAAGGAAGGCGGATGACTGAGGGAGGAGGATGACTGAGGGTGGAGGAGGAAGAAGGAGGGATGACTGAGGGAGGAGAAGGGAGAATGAAGAATGACTGGAGAAAGAGGGAGGATTACTGAGGGAGGAGGAAGGATAACCAAGAGGAGGCGGGTTGACTGAGATGAGGAGGGAGGCGGCCTGGGGAAACGAAGGCAGGCACAAAATAAGGCCAATCACACATGGCCAACTTATGGAAGCAGGGGGAAACAAGTAAGAAACCTGACCAATGCTTCATGGAAACTAAAGGAAAGACAGGATAGAAAGGTAAAGCCAGCCGCCTGAGAAATAGGGATTCCAGACAAGGATCCAAAGAATCAAGGGGGCTGATGTCCCAAGTGAAGAGAACTGAAAGAACAGCAGTTGCAACAGCTACCCCACGTGTTCAATGGTAGAAACCTATAAACCCCCCTCCTTTCAAACCCCTCAGCTGGAGGCAACAGCATTATTCGTACCCCAAGTAGGTGGGTAGAACAACGAAAGGGTACAACACAGATAAGATAAAAACACTAGGCTGCTTAACCTCATGCGCGCTAGCGGAATTCCGCTCCTGCGCTGAGATTTTTCAAATCGCACTTTACGTGACGAGCTGGGCTCGTCATCAGCGTGCGAGGAGGCTACGCCATGACGAGCCCAGCTCGTCATCAGCCTCGAAGGGGTTAAGATAAGGGGCATCAGGGGCACAATAAAGGAGAAAAATGGGTGGGGGCATATGAAAACAGTGCCCAGGCGCAATTTAAATAATACGCCAACAAGAAGCCAATATCATTATCAGATAGAGGGGGAGTCGTGGCACCTAGGCCCGAACCAAGAGGACCATAAAAGAGTAGGAGAAAAGCCATGTGTCTCAGTGGTAAAACAGAACAAAGAGAAGGTCCACACCGCAAAGGGTCGAAGACCGGAACAAAAGATAACCAGGCCAAGAGAGTGCCTGCCTTTGGTACCAGTGTTGCCATATGAAGGGGGTAGAAACTAGAAGAAATCAGGTCCCTATGAGGGATACTGAGTGTATAGAAAGCTTATAAAACGCTTCCAAGTCATACAAAATAAGGTCCCCGAAAACGGAGAACAAGGTTACAGTGCACCAGCACAACGTAACAGAAAACCCGCCACAGAGTAAGCAGTCGGGTAGAAAAAAATCAAGCAGCAGACCCAGCAAGAACATCTCCCACAAGACCGCAAAGCAAGATGTGTTCCAGATGGCTGGATAGGAAACCTGTGACAGCATAATTGAGGAGAAAAGTACCTGCAGAAATCAGGACCACCACACCTGGTATAACCTTGGAAGGGAGAGAGTACTCAGCCCTATGAAAGTGGACAAGGGCCAAAACAAGGGGCAACAAACCATACAACAACCTTAGTACAACAAATAGTTAAGACTCCACACCACCAGGACTATCTCTGAACTGATATGAGGACAGGTCAGAGTGTGTCCCAAAATGGGAGGCACCATCAATTGGCATGTCAATAAAAGTAGATTGCACAGCCTCCGAAAACCTGAAAGTACGCAACCATACACATCATCAGAACTGTGGAAGAGGCCATAGCCTACCTAAGAGAATCAGAGGTATCCATACCACAGCGGATGCTAAGTGCGGCAGCTTGCTGCCCATCACGTACCAGGGAAACAATAGCAGACTGGGTTCCTCAGCAAGGCATGGCAAGAGGCATGCCACTGAGTCTCACAAGGCGTGGGAGAAGCGGGCGAGGACAAGAACAGAAAATACGCCAACTAAAAGCATCACATTTTATGGCCCCTCTCTCTCTCTCTCTTCTTTAGAGGGACAGAAGGGAGAAAATCAATATTTTGGGTGGTCAAAGCAGCCTGAACCACATAGCTCCTAGTAGAGGGATGTCTAAGGAGATAGGAGGGATCCACCAGGGCTGGGCGAGGTTTGTGAGAAATAGAGCATTCCACAATGAGTCCTGTTTCAGGTTTAGCCTAAGCACCCAATAGGATATCGAAAAGATAGTCAGTATAAGGAAGCACAAGCCCAACATTAGACTGGTCAGGTTGTAGAACGCCAATTAAAGGGTTGTTGACAATTCCACAGAAGGAAGTACCAGTTCGATCGAAACTTGATTGAGAATGTCCGCCAGAGAGGAACTGGCCTCCGTAGCCAAACCAGGAGGAGACAGGAGAAGTTTCCAAGCCACTGGCATAACCCAAGTAAAGTAATCAGACTACATAGGGAGTGGAGCCATCTCAGAAACGGGAGAGGGATACACCACAGTCTGTAGTACTTCAACAACCATGGCCCTCAGAAGGAAAAAGCAGAGGAAAGGAGTCTGACACGGTCGGCTACATCGGCACCACATCAGACGCAGTAACCGAAGCCGGTAGACGTTGAGAAGGCGACGCCTCCACGTCGAAAGGACCGTTGATCGGTGTAGACGTCACCACTATGGAAGTCGGCAGACAAGAGTCAGACGCCGACATCGGAATCTACAGACCAGTATCAAGAGCCAAAGATGGGAGCCTCGACAGGCTATGCACCGGCGTCGCTAAGTGTCAGTCACAGGAGGTCGGCCTGAAGCCACGGGAGACACCGCCGGTGGGGTCACAGGCACGACCTCGTGCACTTCTGTGGGGCCCAAGGGTGTTCCAAAGGGAGGTGTGATCCAAGAATAGATTGAAGAGTTCTCATCTGGGTCAAAGACACCCCAGGATAGGTGGGGATACGCAGGACTGACCCATGCCCGACACTTCAACAGAAGAGTGGGGACAAGCAATGCACCGAAGGAGAGATTTGCCTCTGGACATCGATGGAGAATGATGCCCGCAGGAACGGCTCCAAGCACGGTCGGTCCATATAGTGCATATAGTATCGAGGACGCCAAGCAGACTTTGATGACTGTGATATCTGTGCCCCAAAAAGCTTCATGCGACGTTCCCTGCATGCTTTTGGTCGGAGCTGGTGACAGGAGTCGCACTCTTCAGAGTCATGGTGCTCACCCAGGCACCACATGCAAACCGAGTGAGGGTCCGTGGCATACATCTGTCATCCACAGGACTCAAGGCTTGAACCCAGACAACATTGAAGAAGAGAGAAAGAGGGGGCACTTTGCTCAGGCGACAAAAAAAGTCAAGTAGGCAGAAAAACGGCTGAAGGAACATTTCTGGATCCATATTGGCGCCCTGGGGAGAACTCTAAGATAAGGAATCTGGGCTAGATGCCTATCAAATACACTTGATGCAATACTTCAGTAAGTAAACCGGTCTCAGCAGACTTACTGAGCTACAAAACAGTAAATGTACGGGCACAAGCCATATAAAAAAAAAACTACTACAAGATGGTTGGGGCGGCACGGTAAATGGTAATCACTTATCACTTTTCTTTGTCAAGGAGTGCCAAAACAACCTCTCCCAGAGGGGAAAAAGTTCTTTGTTGTAACGTCAAATGCCATTAAAGCACTTGTATCAAGAGTCAGCAACAGTAACTCTTATTACATGTCTGGTAAAAGATTTAGCTCAAAGCTTCAGTAAACACCAGCACTTCACTGTACTTGTACATATAGAGGAGCAACACTCATCCCATCAACCGAGGTGAATTTATGAGGCCCCCCACCACAGGAAAGTAGGTAGCCTGAAGCCTCTCCCGCAACAGCCATGAACAAGCGCTCCACACCACCATGTTTCTCCGAGATCAAGCAGAAATGCCTTGGAGAAAAGCCCCGTCATTTTCGGACTGGGGGCGTATTTTTCTTTCTCTCCTCTTCCCATTGGCTTGAATGTAAAATTCCAGCCAATGGGAAGAGGAGAGAAAGAACCTAAAAAAATAAATAAAATAAAAAGACGCCCCTCAATCCGAAAAAGATGGGGCTTAAATGGACAGACGCCCCTCTTCTCCAATGGCTGGCCTCCGTTTAGGAAGCCAGCCAATGGAGAAGAGGGGCGGGTTCAAGCCCCACTACTGGAGAACATAAAATCTTGTCAGCGAGACTGCGCAAGTGCAGCCTTCGTTAGCCGACACCTAAAAATGCTATGCAAGGCAACCCTTACTAATAAGACCTATGGTACAAGTGTCAGCAGAGACTGGTTGTTTGTAAGAACGATGCTCCTACAACAGCACAAAGAAAAAACACACTTTCTGCTAACTTTCAAAAATGATGGGGTTTTTTTACCAATCCAACTCTGATCGGTAAATAGAGGAAATAAACACCAGCATAATTTTTGTAGATGCTTGTTTTTTTAGGCACGCGGAGATGAAGTGATGAGCCCTAAATCCCCTCCACATCGTCCTTTCACATGCTCTCCTCCTCTTCCCCTTGTTTTCGTCCACTTTCCTCTCCTTCCTCCCCACTCCTTCGGTCTTCAATTTGGCTCAATATTTTATCTCTCTCCATACCCTCACCCTGTCCCTTCTTTTGGATGTTGCCTGGTCACATCCCTTGCTCTCGATCCCATCTGGCTGCTGCTTCTCTACCCTGACCTCCCCTTTCTGCCCACCGTGCCTTACGTTGGTCTCCACCTCAGCCTACTGGTCTACAAGCGTACCCACCATCTGCACCTGTTCTCCACTTGACCCCTCCAGTAGTCTGCCCCCTTCAGCTGGCCACTAATGCCCTCTGGCTTCTATCAAGAAAGTGTACATTTGACATTACTTGGTGTTGTATTGAGATCATTTGTATTTTATCTGGAATGTTTATTAATTGAGAATTCTCTTTGGAATTCTCCTTGTTCAGAAGGTGGATGCTCTATTAAATACTTCTGTACCCAATACTGGATTTCTTTTAGATTATTTACTCTACTACTTCACTACTACACTTGGCTCCTGCCCTTCCACGTTCAGGGCCTTGCCTAGGGAACGCTTCCCTCCAGCAGGTCCCTGCTAAGCACTGTGTACACAAGCACTCCTGGTTCAGGACCTCATGCAGGATGTGCACATGCACGGCTCCGGAATGGAGGGCGGGAGTGGGCTCTCCACTGCCACAGAAGAGGAATCCTCGTGGCTGCTTAGCTATAAAACACAATACTTAGGGGCATATTTACAATAAAGTGGCGTAGCGTGTAGTTATGCCAAGAAGGCTAACAACACTCTTCGTCACTTTAGAAACGCAGGGCTGCACCATATTTACTACAATAAGGTGCATCCCTGCGCTGGCGCCAACGCAGGAACCTTTGCACCATGTTGCATGGGTGCCTGTGTTCAGGAAAGATTGTTTATGTGCAGGAAGGTCCCCCTTCCTGCACATAAACAATCTTTAAATGCAGTTTTGTAACTTCTACATGTGCTGCTTAATGCAGCACATATAGAAGTTGCAAAGCTGATTTTTTTTCCAAATGACTTTATGTGTAGGAAGGGGCACCTTCCTGCACATAAACACTCATGGGCAATTTGCGGTTTCTGTATGCTGCACAAGGCAGCACACATGGAAACAGCAAAAACAAGGAGAAATAAAGCCTTTCTCCTGGTATCGCTAGGTTAAGACCAGGTTGCCCTGGTCTTCATTTTGGCACTGCCTCCTATTTACGCTGCCTTTGTAAATAGGGGGCAGCGTCAAAATCAATGGGTGTTCCAGTGGAATGCCTACCACAACACCCACTGCCCCCCCTTCACGCTAAGCATAGCGTGAAAGGGTGCCTTAATTTACAAGGCAGCATTAAACCACGTTAAGTGGCTTAACGTTGTCTTGTAAATAAGGCGTGGCCCCTTTCGCCATCACAACGTCACTGAAAGTGACGTAGTTGTGGCGGTTTGGGCTTGAAAATATATGCCCCTTAGACTCAAATCCTCACACTTATGTTTCACCAAACTCTGGGATTGTAAGGAAATCGCCTAATGCATCCAAATGGTGCTACCAGTGTCTATACACAGGGTATATGGTAAGTCATGTGAGTTAAAGTGCCTTACGCCACTCACAGCGGATAGGTTATAACAAAAACCAAAAAGAACAAGAGTAGAACAAATTACGAGTTTTAATCTCTACCATGTTTAATCATGTAAAAAGGTATGAAAAATAGCACAGGCTCTTCAAAAGCTGCTGATTTCTTATGATTATTTTGCAAATGGTTTAATGGAAGTAAAAGCTTACATGAAACACCATTCACGCCACACAATTACACAACTAACAATTCCACTTACACCATATACATCCACTCCATAAGACAAGGGCAAAAGACATTGCCATTTACAACGGCAATTGCTCGAACTCCAAAAAATGCGAGACCTATTGCATTTCTAATGCTGGTTAATGAATGTAGTTGTCCAAAAGGTGGAACAGAAATGCAACTCATTACTTTCTAGTGCAACATGTTTAACACAGCCAGCAATACCCTCGATTTACTTCTGGAACCAGTGGAGGTCGTTTTTTAAACCTTTATGTTCTTTAAAAAAAAATGTACCATGGGTACTTTGGATGAGAGGAACTGTAAGAATACAGGACACCTCACCTTTAGAAAAAGTAATCAAAAATTCTCCGCAGGTACTTATATAGGGCGTGGCATATCTTATGACACTTCAAGCTCTTACCCACTCTGGAGTGTGGTACTTCAACATAGGGTCCACTCCTCACAGATGCAGAATACACAGGTGTGTTACCCTCGATAATGAGGGAGAAACTACAACAGGTCAGTATGAACACTATCAATAGGGTAACCATGTAATAAGGGTGTGAGGAGTGTGGAAAAGGCATAATAGCACCTAGAGGTGGACTTTTTTTTTTTACAGCCTCCTCATAAGATCAAAAACAAACCGTAGGGAAAAACTGCGTTATATCCCTTTAACCAGGGCAGTAGGGAAATGCTGATTTATATCCCTTTAACCAGGCCACTATGGGTTGGCCCACTTGAAAGTCTAAAATGAAGGTCATGTGCCAGGCATTAGAGTTAATTGAAGTGTCAACGGAACTTGAATTCCCAGCGAGTCTAGACAGCAGACTGCAGCAGTCTTGCGGCTACGTACTGGAGTAGTGCGAGACCCCAGAGCTTCATTGGTACAGTCTAGTGGGGGAAAAACAACTTTCATGGCCACCTGAAACTGTGACCGCATAGGTCATCTGGAAACCTAGTGAACCAAGATGGCATCCGATGGCCTAAACAGGTCCTAGCTCGGAGGGCATGGCCAAGATGGCAACCGGTAGGACGTGCCTGCTCATTGCTCTGGTTCCGATCCGTTGCCCCGGCTAAAGCCTTGAACAGTGGACCCGCAGAGAAAGCTTTGGGGCCCGAGGGCACGTTTGCGGTATGTCAGGAGCTGTTTTTCCGGGGTGAATGCTGCAAAGGACGGAGGAGTGCGACCCTAGAAGCCAAATGGTTGCTGCGGAGGGGGTGTTCTAGGGCGCTCCTCGTGGCGGACCGTGCAGCAGCGTCTTCCTGCCTCACATAAGTCAGAGAGCAGTGGTCCGCAGGCACGGTCGAGCCACGTCGGACTTCGGGCTGGGGCTGTTCCGCTGCTCCGTCACCCTACAGGGGAAAGAAGCACACTCCAGTGGCGGGGCTGCCGAGAATACAGCCCGGAGACAGAAGGACCGGGACCAGCGGGAGCCCTAACCGGGAGTGAAGCTCTGGACTGGTGGCGGTTCCCCCCACCCCACCCCGACTCAGACTGTACTTGAGGCCAGTGAAGGCCAGAGAGGCTCTGCTAGGAGGGGACACGCGCCATCCCACGAATGTAGGCTGTGCTATCGCTGCAGGCCCCCCTCTTGGTGTCTAATTGTTGCCAGAGGAGGGGATCGGCCCGGAGGCATCGAGCGGTCGGCACCAAAGGTACTGACAGAGGGTCCAGTCACAGGTGGTGAGCAGAACGGGAAGGGCCCAGAAACCAAAAAGAGTTGCATCGCAAGGCCTGAGGAGAGAGCTGTTGGATCCCCTTCGCCGCTTCCACACCTAAGGTGAGGGATAGTCTAGCCAATATGCTTCACACCAGAAATGGCCCCAGTGGAGGCTGGCCTGCCTGCGACCCAAGATACAGTGACGGTCAGAGGAGCGGCTGAGGCCGGGCACTGCATTCGACGCACGCCCCAACGTGTATGCTGCCAAAGAGTTGCGGCAATCTGCTAGTGCTGGGTCAAGCAGCAAAGCTGAAGACTAAAAGAGAAGATTAGTGCAGCCGCAAACTCTCCAAAAGAGGTTTTTCGTATTGTCATATCCTTGGTCACCATACCCCAAAAAACCCCAACCCAGAGGATGCACTTGCTCGATGTAACAATCTAGCAGAATATTTCCACCAAAAAATCCACTTGATTGGCCAATCCTTTGCTCCCTGCCAGATTGATCCTATTGCGTCCAATACTTTTCTCCCTGCCAGATTGATCCTATTGCGTCCAACACCAAGAGTTCTTCTCCCAACCTACTATGCTCTCTAGCAGAGTTCCCTTTACTAGATGAGGTTTCCCTAAAAGCACTTATTCCCAGAGTGACCTCGGGCTCTCCTTTAGACCCTGCCCCCGCGACACCTTTCCTTAGTTGCAGATGCTATATGCACAGTAATCTTGGATATCTTAAATGCCTCAATCTCCTCGGGCACGGTCCCCCCTGCCTGGAAATGCGCCCAGTTAAGGGCCCTCCTGAAAAAACCTAGTTTAGATCTTTCTAACTTGGCCAATTATCGTCCCATATCTCTCCTCCGCTGGCTGAGTAAGCTGACTGAGAGACACATAAATTCCACACTAGGACAGTATCTATAGTCTAATAACCTGCTACATGTCTCACAAACAGGATTCCGCCCTCAACTAGGGACAGAGACGGCCCTTCTGGCAGTAACCGAAGAGGCACGGAGACTTCTGGATCAGGGGGGCTGGGAGTGACCCATTCAGCACTCACTTGGCTACAGTCCTTCCAGGTCTTCAGGAGCAATGCCTCTTCCAACCGCTTGCCGCTTAGCTGTGGGGTTCCTCAGGGCTCTTCCCTGAGCCCCACACTCTTTAACACCTATATGGCGCCTTTAGCAGAGGTAGTTCTTCCATTCGGTATACAGATCATAACGTACGCAGATGACACCAAACTGCTGGTGTCATTGAAACACCCAGAGGGTTCATCCAGCTCTCTAGGCAGCTTCCTGGAGGCAGTAGCCGAATGGATGAAACTATCTCACCTTAAGCTAAATGGCAACAAGACTGAGCTGATGTTTCTGGGAAAATCTCCACCTCCCTCTTCGGCACTTCTATGGCCAACTTGCCTCAGCCCGATGCCTGCTCCAAAGCAGCAGATAAAGAGCCTCAGCATGTGGCTGGACATCTCTTGCTGCTTCAGCCATCAAGCTTGCCGCTGCCTGCTTTGGCCTGCTGAGGAGGTTAATAAAAGTTCTTCCCCTGCTTCCCTTCAAGGCGAGAAGAATTATGGTGCAAGCTCTCATGCTCTACCACCCGAACCATGGGAATGCGTTGTACCTGGGCGACCCGCAGGCAACCATGCAAAAACTCCAAGTAATTCAGAATTGCACAGCCCGTCAACTGCTCCAAATTCCTCTGAGACAATCAGCAAAATCTGCGTTGAGGACCCTGCACTGGCTCCCTATTCAGGCCAGGATTCAGTTCAAGGCCATGTGCCTGGCTCACAGAGCCATCTGGAAATCTGGTCCGGCTATCATACTTCCCCTGACTACCCCTTGCCAACCCTCAAGAAATCTTCGCTCCAGCTCTGCCTCCCTCGCCACAACTAGGAAAGTTCGTCGTTCCAGGTGGGGCGGACGTTCTTTCTCCCTGAATGCCCTAAACCTCTGGAACTCTCTCTCCCCACTCTGCGTGGCGAACCAAACATACAGCCTTCCGCAAGCTTCTTAAAACTCACCTGTTTAGCAATGTGCCCTAAATTGACGTGCTTTCACAGTGCGGTCCATAGTGCTACGAGGCCTCAGGGTAGAAACGCTATACAAATATAACTTCAAAAGCTGTGCCCTCAAATCCTCACAACGGGCCTGCGCTACCGGTGCGAGCCTGGGGGCACCACCCTCCCCCCTGAGCAACATACGTGCCATACTTAGCAATTAACATATTCTCTCGCATTCAGACCCCCTGCACTGGATACCTATACTGCGGTGCAAGGGGCCAGTGCTGGGTCAGCCACAGACAGAGGAAGATATAACACCCTCAGAGGAAGCAGACTATGGCGAGTGTCAAGGGGGTGGGGGGGAGAGAAGACAGATCTGTTAAAGATCTACTTAAATCTCAGACAACCAACGTTGCGGAAAGCACTGACCCGGCAGACACTGAGGACACTGAAGGCCCACTTACCCGTGCATTCATTGAGACCTTATTCGCATAACTCCAGGATGATCTCAAGCAGATGGATATTAACTGGCGCAGGAGATCAGGGAGGTACAGAAAGATGTAGACTCCCTGGGAGGCAGGGTCAACACCCTTGAGATTCAGGGCACGAGCAGAGACAAAGAGATCAAACTCTTACAACAGGAGGTGGTACGCTTAAAAGACCAGCATCTGGACCTCCAGGCACATGCAGAAGACCTGGAGAACTGCTCCAGGCGCAATAACATTCGTATTCGTAACATTCCGTGTGGGGTAGAAGGCCAGAATATTGGGGCCTTCGTGGAGGACCTCTTCAGGTCGATCCTCGATGCTCCAGAGGACATGGAAATGAAGCTGGACCGCACGCACCGGGAGGCCCCCAGGAGGTCCCCCCCAGACATACTCACATGTGTGCATGACTTTCAGCTGAAGGAACGAATCCTACAAAAAGCTTAAGCCTGTGAGTCCTTGGAGTTCCATGGGCATCTGCCTCTCTTGTTCCAGGATTTAGCTGCCTCAACCCATCAGAAGAGGAGAGTCTTCCGGCCCATCACTGCACATCTCCGGGACAGCAACATTCCGTACTCATGGGGGCATCCATTCAGTCTCATCTTTTGTCTTAATGGGAAGATCCAGCAAGTTCCCTCAGTCAAGGAGGCCTGCCAATTGCCAAATATATCAGAAGAAGACGCAGCAAGCCCGCCCTTGCCTTCCAGGTCGGGTAAGGGCCGCCGGCCTGGGAGTTGGAAGACTGTTGGCGCGAACTCTTTGAAACTACATCTGAATCCCAAAACACTCATCAGAGAGGCAGGCGCTCTTGGCACCGTTGGGAGAAGACACCTCAGGCTCAGACTGAAGGCGCTGGGCATTGAGATAGTAAAGTTCGTCGCCCGATGCACCTTTGGTATCACACATGGCCGGGGCACGGGGGAGCAGAGCGACCTGGCGTTCTGGACCTTTTCCACCCTCATCCCATGGTAATGCACCCCCAGGACATTTCAGACTTCTTCTGTTTTGTTTACATGTTGATGGGTTTATTATTTAGTATGGGGACCACTTCAGTCTTGAACACACCGCCCATTCCACTTGACTAAGAAGCGCGTCCAGCTTGCACAGCATGTCAGTCTCTCCCTTCCATCATAGGGAATTGCATGACCTGTCCTCTCAAGATCCTGTCTTTGAACGTGAAGGGGTAAATAATCCCATCAAGCACCGAGCCGAAACTGGGTTTTCAGTGGGTACACTGACCCTGTTGCCACAGGTCGTGTAAATGGATACACCTCTACTCCGTTTCCCATATAGAGAGGGACCCGCCAGGGTTGTCCCCTCTCCCCCTTACTCTGTGCTCTCTACATGGAGCCAATGGCCCAACAAAGCCGAGATAATCAGTTGATCTCAGGGATCCACTTTGGGGGGGGGGGGGACCTGCACACACTTCGCCTATATGCGGATGATGATATTGTGACGTTGGAGAACCCCCTGGTCTCTGTCCCAGCGGTCTTGTCAGAGCTGGAACGCTTCTCCCTTGTTGCCAGCTTCAAAACTAATGTCCACAAATCACAGTCCTTAAACCTCACCCTCAAACCATCGACACTCAACTCCTTAAGGAGCACACTCCCTATACAATAGGCCTCGGAGGAAATTCCCTATTTGGGGATTCAGCTCGCTGCGTCAATACCAAATATCATAAAGCTAAACTACGCAACTCTGCACCGGCAGGTTAAGGAAGACCTACGCCGTCAGAGACGATATGCACTATCCTGGCTGGGCCGTATAGCATCCATTAAAAGGTCCATGCTGCCCAACATCTTATTCTTCTTCCAGACTCTTCCTCCAGAGCCCCCTCAAGGCATGCTGAGTACACTGCAGCAGGAGCTTGAAACCTTTACATGGGTGAGCAGGAAGCCCAGAATGCAACATAACATGAGTTACAGGCCTCCAGGAGAGGGGGTTCTGAGGATCCCCAACCTCCAGGACATCTTCTGGGTGACCCAAATCAGGACTTTCGTTGAGTGGTCATGTTCGGTGTCTGAAAAGCACTGGCTTTTCATAGATAGGGCGCTAGCCGTGAGATCGCTTTGGCAGATACCCTTCCTTTCCTAGGCGGCGTAACCTAAAAATCTATACTTGTCGTGCCTAACGAGTGTTCCCCTTAGTGGTTGTGATAAAATACCGGTTAAAAGGAACCGCAATACCGTTCCATTCCCCCAACCCCAATTATCGCCAACATCTCCTTCTCCCCAGGGCTGAAACTAAAGGCCTTCGCGCGATGGACAGAGGAAGGGCGCAGATCGATCGGACACTTCTTCAACGTAGAGGGCCCGCTCTCTTTCACGGACTTCTGTCATGAGCAGGGGCTCCCTGAGTCAGACGCTTTCACTACAGATACGGCACTAGGTCATGCACCCAGAGGTCCGTCGGCAAGCACAACGCTGCCTCACCACATACGAAAAGCGGCTGCTATCCAAGACGGATGACGCCCATCTAGTGTTGCAGCTCTACTGCTTAATTAGGCAGGCCCTTCAACCCCCACAAGTCCCCAAGCCAAAAGAGATGGGATTTAGAACTGGAAAGCAATCTTACACAAAGAGAATGGCAGGGCATATACTATAGGGCGAAACACATTGCCCGCAACGTGGCGAGTGTAGAGACATCTACGAAAATAGTCATATATTGGTATTACACTCCTGTATGTCTTCACAAATGCAATCCATTAAAAGATTCTCAATGTTGGCATGGATGCGACATGCCGGGCACGCTGACCCACATCTTGTGAGACTGCCCTAGGTTAAAATCCTACTGGGAGCAGATCCCACGAGACATAGATATGCACTTCGACACAGAGTTACCCCGGTTCCCAGCTTTAGTCATCCTGGGTTTACCGAACGCTCTCACATTCCCCCTAAAGTTGCGAAAGGGCCGCCAAATAGCATTAGCCTTGGGGGCATCCCTTCAAAACATACTCAGACACTGGAGAACTAACCACATTCCCACTTACATAGGCTGGTTGCATCGTTTGTGGCACATTCTTGGCATGGAGAGGATCTATCTCTCACCAGCTGGCAAGAGCGCGTCTTGCCCGGACATATGGGACCCTTCTTAGAACTATTATCTTCTGAATTTAATGAGAATACCTGTCCCAAGTATTTGAGGTTTTTGCGCCTCATAAGATCGGTGCAGGAGAACCCTCAGGGCCCAACTAAGCCAGGGTGATCACATCAGAGGGGGTGGCGGAAGCCGGCGGGGGTAAGTGGGGAGGGGGAGCTGGCGGGGGTGGATGTTGCGTTTGTTTAGCATACCGCTACGGCTTTCCCCATGTCGTGGTCTATTACGATGTGCATTTCCCTATACTAATGTTGATTTGTTTTTTCTTTTTCCTGTGCAAAACTATAATAAAGAAATGTAAACTTAAAATCTCTGAGGTCTAGTTGGGCGACAGTGTGACACTCATAAGGCCTGAAGTGGATCCTTAGCTTTCCAAAGAAAGGGGTATGGACGGAGGCCATCCAGTCGACGCGCAGTAAACTAGACATCCCTGTGTGCTTTGCCTGCAGACTGGATCCTATTGCGCAGGGAATAGTAGGAATGATGTCACCGGAAGAGCCGCTTGAGTGGAGTAGGCCCCTGCTGTAAGACTGCTGCTGTGAACTAATGCGATTTTTGAGCATATATTGGTCAGACCCTGCAGGATTTCTTGATTTGCAAAAAAATAATTCTTGTGAAAATCTGCAGTTTTGTAAAAAGGCAGCGCTTTTTAGGAAAATGCACGCAAAATTCCTTTTATTGGCCCCGTGCTAACTTTGTCTACTAATCCAAATAAACTGATGGGATCAGCGAGCAAACGAGGTGTTTGTTTACTCACCTGCTGCATTGTATCCCCCTGCCTGGAGAACACTGCTGCTGCTCAGACCGGGACACCAAAACGCAAGTACCTTTTGTCCTGGCCCAGCAGGATATGCAGCTTCTCTGCTCCTCTTCCCCCACCCTCAGTACTCCCACCATCCTCAGGCTGAAAGTCGATGGTGTGATTGCAGGGGCCTGATTTTAAAACAAGGAAAGGATTCGGGCCCGCTGCCCAGGGTCATGCAGGGGGCCACTGGGGTACTATTTTTTTTTTTTTTTTTTAAATAAAGACCGACTTCGGGCGTGCGGCCCGTAGTCATGAAGTGGGATCCGCTGGGGGCAATTTATTTTTTTTAATGAAAGAATTCGGGCCGACTTCCTGTGGGCATGGCATCGTTTTTTGTTTAAAAACACTACTGAAGCATTCTTCCTTATGAAGTAATCGCCTCAGGGACTGTAAATCCACCATGTAAAAAAATGGATGCGACTGGCCTTTCTACTTCTCTTAAGTTAATTTCCCCACGCTCCATATCATTAAACAGCTAGTTCTGGCAGAACATAAACCCAGAGTATTTTTAAGATTAAATATTAGAATATCCAGGCAAACCAAAACAGGTAATTTATTCTCGGTCACCCACGTAGGTTTTCCATTTCTGTACTGAGAGGCGCCGTTTTCTTCCCTCTCACTTCTTCCCTTCAATATTCTGCAGCAGCATTAGGGCGGTTTAAGTGCTGTCAAGTCAAGTCAAGTTAGATCATTTATATAGCGCGCTACATACCCAGAGGGTCTCAAGGCGCTTGAAGAAGGGTGGGGAATTACTTGTCAAATATCCACGTTTTGAGTTGCTTTCTGAATGCTAGGTGGTTCTGAGTAAGGTGAGTGGGAAGTGAGTTCCAGGTCTTAGCTGCCAGGTAGGAGAAGGATCTACCTCCCATGGTGGTTTTGTTGATGCGAGGTACAGTGGCAAGGGCTTGGTTGGAGGATCGTAGCTGGCGGGAGGGGATGTAGAAGGACAGTCGTGTGTTGAGGCATTCAGGTCCGATTTCGTAGAGTGCTTTGTGTGCGTGGGTTAGGAGCCGGAAAGTAATCCTCATATTGACGGGGAGCCAGTGGAGGTTTTTCAGGTGACCAGAGATGTGTTCTTTACGCGGGATGTCTAATATGAGCCTGGCTGAAGCGTTCTGGATGCGTTGGAGTTTATTCTGGAGTTTTGCGGTGGTACCGGCGTAGAGGGTGTTTCTGTAGTCCAGACGGCTCGTGACCAGAGCGTGGGTGACTGTTTTTCTAGTTTCGGTGGGGATCCAGCGAAATGTTTTTTTGAGCATGCGAAGAATGTTGAAGCAAGATGAAGAAACGGCGTTGACTTGTCTGTTCATCGAGAGTGAGGAATCCAGGATGACGCCCAGGTTCCGTGCGTGGTCCGTCGGGATGGGTGCTTTTCCGAGGGCCTCTGGCCACCAGGAGTCGTCCCAGGCGGAGGGGGAGGTGCCTAGGATGAGGACTTCAGTTTTGTCTGAGTTCAGTTTCAGACGGCTGTGCTTCATCCATTCGGCTACTTCTTTCATTCCTTCATGCAGGTTGGTTTTGGCAGTGTTAGGGTCTCTGGTGAGTGATAGGATCAGTTGAGTGTCCTCGGCGTAGGAGATGATGTTGAGGTTGTGTTGGCGTGCGATGGCCGCAAGGGGGCTCATGTATATGTTGAAGAGGGTGGGGCTGAGTGAGGATCCTTGTGGTACGCCGCAGATGACTTCAGTGGCCTCTGACTTGAATGGTGGGAGGCGGACTCTCTGGGTTCTTCCGGTGAGGAACGAGGTGATCCATTCCAGTGCTTTTCCTTGGATTCCGACGTTTCTGAGGCGTTGTAAAAGGGTGCTATGACAGACCGTGTCGAAGGCTGCGGAGAGGTCGAGGAGGATGAGGGCGACTGTGTCACCATTGTCCAGTAGAGTTCGAATGTCGTCTGTTGCTGCGATGAGGGCGGTTTCAGTGCTGTGCTTGGCTCGGAAGCCGGATTGTGAGGAGTCGAGGGATTTGTTGGTTTCGAGGAATGCAGCGAGCTGGTTGTTGACCGTTTTCTCGATGACTTTGGCCGGGAATGGAAGGAGTGAGATAGGGCGGTAGTTTTTGAGTTCGGTGGGGTCAGCTGTGGGTTTCTTCAGGAGGGCGCTGAGTTCGGCATTTTTCCAGCTTTCCGGGAAGGTAGCGGAGTTGAGGGAGCAGTTGATGACGTCTCGGAGGTGCGGTGCTATAATGGAGTCTGCTTTGTTAAAGATGTGGTGAGGGCATGGGTCTGTGGGGGATCCTGAGTGGATAGAGTTCATCAGACGGATGGTGTCCTCAGTGGAGATTGGCTTCCAGTCATTGAGGATGTTCAGGGGGGGTGGGGGTTCAGCAGGGGGTTGGGTGGGTTGGTCTTCGGGTCGGTTGTTGAAGCTGTTGTGGATGTCTGCAATTTTGTTGTGGAAGAATGAGGCTAGGGAGTCACAGAGGGCTTGAGAGGGGGTGATGTCGTTGGAGTTGGCAGAGGGGTTGGTAAATTCCTTGACGATGTTGAATAATTCCTTGCTGTTGTGGGCGTTGTTATCTAGTCGGTCCTTGAAAGCGGCTTTCTTGGCATTCCGGATCAGTTGGTGGTGTATGCGGGTGGCGTTTTTGAAGGCGTCCTTGGTGCTGGTGGTTGGGTCTTTTTTCCAGGCCTTCTCAAGGGATCGACAGAGTTTCTTGGATTTCTTAAGCTCATCGTTGAACCAGGAGGTCCTCTTGCTGCCTAGTTTGATTTGTCGTTTTTTCAGTGGTGCTAGGATGTCGGCGCTGTTGGATAACCATTGGGTGAGGTTGGTGGCTGCTTGGTCTGGGTTTGAGGAGTGGGCTGGGGGGTTTTGAAGAAGCGATGAGGAGATCTGGTCGATGGTGACTTTGTTCCAGTTTCTTTGCAGAGTGGGTTGGGGGTGGTTGTTGGATGTGGGCTTGTTGTAGGTAAAGTGAACGCAGCTGTGGTCAGTCCAAAGGAGAGCTGTGGTGTGGCTGAAGGAGACATGTTTGCTGGAGGTGAAGATAGGGTCGAGTGTGTGACCTGCGATGTGGGTGGGGGTAGTGACAAGTTGTTTAAGTCCGAGGTTGGCGAGGTTGTCCAGAAGGGTGGTGGTGTTGCGGTCGTTATTCTTTTCAAGGTGAAAGTTGAGGTCTCCCAAAAGGATGTAATCCTCTGAGGGGAGCGCGTGTGGAGTGATGAAGTCCGTGATGTCTTCACTAAATTGTGCGCGGGGTCCTGGTGGCCTGTAAAGGAGGGTGCCTCTGAGTGTGGTCTTGGGGTCGGTGTGGATCTGGAAGTGAAGGTGTTCAGAGTTGGCGAGATTGACGTCTGAGCTGGTTGAGATGCGGATGGATTTCTTATGGACGATAGCGATGCCTCCTCCTGTGTGGCCGGTACGGTCCTTGCGAATGATCTTATAGCCTTCCGGGATGGCAATGGTGATGTCTGGGGCTGAAGAGGCATTCATCCATGTTTCTGTTAAGAAGGCGACGTCCGGCGAGATGGTGTCTAGTAGATTCCAGAGGTCAATGGCGTGTCTGTGGACTGAGCGGGTGTTGAGCAGGATGCATTGTAGGTGGTTGGGGTCGGATAACTGTTGTGTGTTCGTAGATAAGGAGTTGTTCTTGGTGCCGTCGAACTTGCAGGGGTAGCAGGAAAAGGGTCCATGGGTGTGTCCGGGAGCGGCTTGGACGCAGTTGGGGGAACGGCCGGGGTTAAAGGCTAGGAGGGTGGAGGCGTCGTAAGTAATGCGGGAAGGGTGGACATTACGAGGACCAGGGGCTCTGGCGCTGGGCGCGGTCCAGGCGCGGACGGGCGTAGACGGGCTTACCTTTGGCGCGGCCATCTGTCATTAATACGCTTTGAGGGGGGGGAGGGGCGTGGGAGGGGCAGCAGGGAGGCGGGAGCGGTGCGAGGAGGAAGGGCTCAGGGCAACAACAACAAACAAAATGGAGGTAGAGACAAGTCGAGTGAGGCTGGGGCACAGAAAAAGGTCACAGGCGCTTTAAACATGCAGATTGAGATTGAAGTAAACCGGTAGAGCGCAGCTCCGTTTCCGTGAACTCTTGGCAGTAGTTCATGCTGGACTGTTTCTATTGGAGCAGGACCAAGACTGATTTGCACATGGCTCGTCTAATCTGAGGTGGCATGGTGGGCAAAAGAACAATGGGTTAGAATGGGACCCCCCCAGTAATTTCCAGTAGTTAGACAAATTGCAACATTCTGCCCATCATCTGTTGTGTGTTTGATGCAACACCCTCACTGGCCTAAAGTATGCCCAGACACAGACTTCTGGCTCACTGGAACCAAGCTGCAGCCAACTGAAGAGATCTAATCAGGCTATCCTGTTTTGGGCTGCTTGTGTTCTAGTTCAGAGGGCCTGGCTTAGCAGTCAGTACTGGAACGCCCCCAATGGAGCATGACCAAGGCTGATTTCCAAATGGTTGGGCCTAATCTGAGGTGGCAGGGTGGGCAAATAAAAGAGGGGTTGGAATGCTACTATGAGCAATAGTCAGTGGTTAAACAAATTGCAAGCATTCCACCGATCACCTTTTGGGTGTCTGGTATTTCTCATTACATGCATCTGACTGATCATGATCCTTGGTAATTCCAACACCTCGTTTGACATCCCAGATTAAGGCAACACAAAATCTAGTCACCACTCTCTGGAATCTATTGAATTTCACTAACGTATCATTGGACTGATGCACACGGCCAGACATACCTTGGATGTCAGCTTCTCAAATCCTTAAATGACCACCAGTCTTACCCACCTCTTTGGGCTGACCACTACGCTGAATTTTTCAATGTTGACACGATACAGAAAGGCTCTGCGTATAATAATATCACTAGCACTCTGATGGGCTGCTGAAGCACTCCAAGCTACTGAATATTAGAAGAACTGTATACACTGCTAGTTTCATATTCAATTCTACTACCAGTCAGATCCCCACGCAAACCCCTAAAGTTGCTGCTGTTCCTGACCCCATTGTTACAGTTGGGCATGATGCTCCTTGTTCATCAAATTCTCTACTCTCGGATCACGCCTGTCGTTTTAAACTGGATGACTAAACCCCATCTCAAAACTTTAAAAAAATTAAAATAAATCAGAAAAACATCCTAAATTATAGATCACTAAAAAAAACCAAGGCATAAGTCTGTTACTCATGGACTTGGCACCCCACCTTCACAATCAGGATTCCAGCCTCAGGCTTGGACACAGAATCAAACCAAATTCCATCACCTTCTAACTTGGGGGTTCACTCATCAGATCAAGACATCTTACCCACAGTGTACCCACATCAGGATTAAGCTATATCCTATTTCGGTGTGCCTAATGATGATCTATAGTTTCACGGGTAGCAAAGGAAACAAGCATTGGAAATGCAATAGCTCTCGCATTAGAAAAGTTGGAGCTATTGGTCTTGTAAATGACAAATATTTTATTTATTTGTTGGTTTTTCAAATAGCTAAATTGATAGCTTTGTCATTTACAACGTCAATAGTTATAACTTTCGCGAATGTGACACCTATAGCATTTTGAATGCAACATGTTTTGTATTTACGTGACATAGATGGCAGCTCTGGTCGTTAGGCCACATCTCTAGAGAGCAGGAGAGTGCAGCAGGTGTGAGTGGGTGTGTGAGGGTGTGTGAGGGTGAGGGTGTGGGTGTGTGAGGGTGTTTGAGGGTGTGTGAGGGTGAGTGAAGTTGTGTGAGGTGGTGAGGGTGAGGGTTAGGGGGTGTGAGGGGGTGGTGGATGTAGGACAGTGGAAATACACACTTAAAGCCCACTAAGATCAGAAACTGCTAGGAAATATGCTAAAATTAACAGCGCGTGTTGAAATAATAGGAACATTGAAATATTTATCTTCACGAGTATCACTACAACTGATGGTATAACTTGGGTGACAAAGATGATCAACAAATAAACACACTCCACAGAAGAGTTGGATTATGCCTTGGATTCATGAGAAAGCGGAGCTCTCACTAGATTTTTCACGGTCACATTAGAGACAGCAAAATTCAGGATATGCTTGGAAACTGCAGACAACAGATTATTGACCAGCTGGTGACACGGCTGAACACAGGGCCGGCTCCGTACAGAGGGCAGCTGCCAAGAAGCTGTGGATACACTCTATGGCTATGCGTACCATGTTGTAAACATCCGAGCTATCCCTCAAGCTAGCACATATGCCGCAAGCCTATGCCCCCGAGACAGAGCCTCGTCAGAGGAGTTGGCATGACAGAGTGGGGCTACGGTATCTGGTTGGAGAGTGGTATCGTATATGCAGGGGATCAGGTTTGTGTTAAAGAAGGGTGAGTCACCAGGAACGTGGCGAATGGGTGGCGATCAAGGTGTGGGGACTCACTGGCACTGTCTGGCCGTTGTGTAGCTAAAGAAGGTTTGTAGTGTACTTTTCCGGTTTCCTTGGTGTCAGCTTAGAGATCTATTGGTGGATCTAGAGCCGGATAATTCCCCGTGTTTATGGGGCGGCCATTTTTAAATCAGGCACTGCGGGGCTCTGTAGTAGGTTAAAAACACCTGTTTAAGGTCCCTTTGTCGCCAGAATCAGGGTCGAGGCGGGTCGTGAATTCCCGGGGGCCCGCAGCAGAGGGACACCGAGTTGAAATCCCTGTGGTGACCGGGCATGGGAGGCAGTTCGTAGAAGTCAAAGAAGAGGGTCTTGTGAGTCGGCTACACGGCGCCAACAATTTGACTACAGGCGAGAGTTTTAAGGATTTATAGTTAGACCTTTGTTGGACTTGTCCTAGTTAAACGGCCATTTTAAGGTCAGGGGATTGTGACAAAGGGGCATAAGAGAAACTCGCTCACCGTTTCACGAGAAGAATCTTCGTGCTGGCCTGTGGGGGTCCTAGTTAAACGGCCATTTTAAGGTCAGGGGATTGTGACAAAGGGGCATAAGAGAAACTCGCTCACCGTTTCACGAGAAGAATCTTCGTGCTGGCCTGTGGGAGGCGGCCCATGTGGGTCGAGGCAGGTCAGGGCTCTCATGTGCCCACTGGGTCTCCTAGAGGGAAGAGAGAGAAGGGGAGGAGAAATGCGACACGGCGGGCAGGGGAGGGGGCGGAGCGGGGAGAGGGAACAGACGGAGAGAAGGCAGATAAGGGGAGGGGGGAGGAGAAATGCGACACGGCGGGCAGGGGAGGGGGCGGAGCGGGGAGAGGGAACAGACGAAGGGACGGCAGATAAGGGGAGGGGGGAGGAGAAATGCGACACGGCGGGGTGAGGGAACTGATGTGCACGCGCTTTTAAGCTCAATGCGCATGCGTATTGAGCTTAAAAGTCACGGGCACTGCAAGGAATCGCCACGATTCCTTGCAAGTTGGATAAAGAGTGGATAAGCCCCCATAGTCTCGCTTGCTCGATGCGCATGCGCATCGACAGGCGAGACCTAATAAAGCACCACAGGAATAATCTCCCTGCATTTAAAATCTATTGCCCTTCACCCAGTTTTATACTGACTTCCATTTACGGTTAGACCCTCTTATAAGGCCATCTAGTTGACCACCATCATTCCTCCAAAAGAACGTTTTAGCTTAAATCCACAGATGACATTTCCACTGTGAGATAAAACAAAGAATTGAGCCCCAGATGCACAGCAAATCGAAAATGAGAGTACAGAGCGTTTCCAATCTAGAAACAAAACTTTGAAAACCTCCGCTTGCTCAGATAGAAAGTCTCAGGACGGATTGCTATCAGTCTACTGACTGGCAGCCTACTTTTCGTGTGCTTCACTCAAAGTCACCAGGCTTCTCCTCATTCGCGATTATATTGTAAAGTAAACAAACAGACAGACAAAAGTGGTATTATGGCTATCGGGAGTAAGGGCAATATCTGGTTAAAACAAAGAAAAGTTAGCCAGTGAATTGCTAGTAATTCAGAGTATACGAAATAATGCTTAAAGTGAATTGAAGAGGAAAAAGAGCCACTGAAGGCTACAGCCATATCACTGACTGGATTGGCCAGAAGACCCTTGAGACAAAAATGAGTCAAGCCATCTGTACTAGAAAGTCATGGTTTGGTTTTGAAATGTACGTACAAGATTACTCACATTGTTTTCAGTGACAGTCACTTCCGGCAGTGACAGTCACTTCCGGTGCATTACAAACTTTTACAAGAACAAACGATGGGCACCGCCGTGTACCGGAGTGTCATAGGGGTTCTGTCCAACAAAAGGCAGAATAAAGAGTATTGACAGGTGTTCTGCCACACGCGTGATGCTGTTAAATGTATACACAATACGCGGAACAGCCAAGAAACAGCACAGGGAATTTCTGCATACAGAATCATGAAAACCGATGCGACAGGAAGTCGAAATGGGACTGACGCGGTCATGCACACATACTGTTGAGAACAGAGGGCTTGACACGCTCCCAAACATTGCAGTATACAAAATGGTATTAAATTTCAAGCGAATATGCATACACGAGGCACATGACAACTTGTTAACAGAGACTCTGAACCTACAGAGGTGTTCACAGAGTAGGGCAGGCAGGGTGTGCGACTATGGTACCTTATCATGGGCGACAGGCTCCAAACAAGCACTGTCACGTCCAAATGTTTATCACTAAGAGTGAGGGTGTACCGTGTACGAATACATGTAGTGTTAAGCAACTGAGAACACTGTATGCGTGGGCTTGTGAGCAGTGTCCACTCAGAATAGCGTACATCTGGGCTTGAAGTCAGTTTCCACCAAAGGCAACATACACGAGCTTGAGCGCACAGATAATACCGGTCCCAGCTGCATACACAGTGATGGGCAATCGTAGGCGACACTGTTTACGGCTGGGGTGACTATTCTGCTGCGGGTGGTATACACGGACTAGCAGTGTAAATTGGCTGTGTGTGCAGTCAGCGAGACTGAAGCGAGAGATTTACTAGAAATCAATGTGATATCACCAACTCATGAGATGGGGGGGGGGGCTTGTGGATGAAAAACACAGTTCAAGCGGGAATCTCGACTGTTGAAAGGGTGAATGCGTGTTATCATAACAGATCAACAATCTGCAAAGTAAACATGCGTTTTGGTGTCAACAAATGGATCGAACCGTACGCCACAGTATAAGTAAAGACAGGCAGAGACTACCATTGCCTACTGCGGCGCCAGTCAACATACCAGGCAGGCAATACTCTCCAACGTATAAGCAAGAGCCGCAGGCAAGTGCCCAAAGTTTCAATAAAGTAACGCGACTAACCGGCTCCAGACGTATATGAAAGTTCCAACTTTGTCACCCCCTCCTTTTCATCGGCATCTATTTATTAGCTATTGTGTTATCTGAAGCTAAAGATTTGTTGTGGTAGTCGCTTGTTGCATGATGTACAATACTATATAGTAGTGTCCCACTCTCTCAATTCCAACCAACTCCACCGTAACGACCCATTTCAAAAGTACAGTACAGCAGATTGTTTATGAAACAGTATTAGTATTTAAGGAGTTGCAATACATCCATACTTGTATTATAACAACAGTTATACATGTATACGTTGTATCCATCAGATTCACCACGTATCTCCGTGTTTTCTTGCCGTTTTCATTGTCAAAATGAGTAAATTAATACGCCTTAATAAAGCTACTTCTCAAAGTAGAATATAGATTCCTGGGTACCAAGGCAATTAATATACACTTACAGATCAACACAATTGTCCAACAATAGGGAAATGGTACCTTTCAGTATCTGACACACAATTACGTTTTAAGAACTAAAATACATACGTATTTAGCGAAACTGGCTAACAAGGACAGGAACTATGAATACAACTATGGATAGTTATACATATAACAAAAGATACGACTATTCGCTGCTCATGATCCTCCTGCTTGCTTCAACGATGGCAAATCACCGATAAAATCAGAGGCACACCACAAACAATTGCGCGTGCTATCAGCTAATCGTGCCCACCTTCTGGTTCAGTGATCGCGCATCACAAAACAGTTTACTTTTAAAACAGGGCAGACTTGTGAGCGGTTTCAACTAGGATGAACTCCAAACACACTACTGATTATAATGCACTAATCGATCATCAACTCTCTGCAACTGTCTGCATTTCCTTCAGAAAGGGGTTAAAACACGAGAGTGACAGCGTAAGGGCACATCCCCTCCTGCCCGCGGTGCAGAGTGTGAGGAGCCTTCGGAGCCCCATCATGAAAACGGCAGGTGCAGAACTGGAAAGGTGTAAATGTATTCGTCTACAAAAGGCAGAGTGTCACACTCACCCTCCTCGCAGAGACTCCGGGGGCGCGGAGGCCCAACGTGGACTGTATTAGCAGCAGACAAGTCAACCGGAGCCCAGAGCACTCAGCGGGGACAGGAGCACTGGGAGGAGGAGCCTTACACTACAGGACCGAACCGAAATGTTAGAACGATAACGCGTCCGTGACGTAAGTATGAGCCGAGTGGCTCTCCTTGGCAGACTGCGCCACAAAACACACTTTGTTGTATCTATTAAGACTACTCACCAGGACAAGTGGCTTTTCTCAGCAGGTAATAGCCTGTATCTGGACACGGAATCACAAACAGGAGAATAATCAATTTTTCATTTGTATAATGACCATCTCTCACTATTTACACAGCGCATCCGTGAATGCAATCTTATGTCATTTGTGTGTAATTTTACCACTTCCGGGTCGTACACTAACCAATCCCATAGCTAAATATATCGTGGGCGTCGTCTATGAGTGGGTGGGCTGCTAATGTGTACTAGCCCGGTGGATAATACAGCCAATCGTAGTGCACCATACACAATTCCGAAGTGTGGATTGGTCGTGTTTTCTTCACGTGTTTTTTGTCTGCGAGGAGCTCTCAAATAGCCTGCAGGTATTTTTAGTTTTTCAGATCATTCCATCCAGTGCTCAGCTTGGAGTTAGCTTGAGCTCCGCCTGCAGTGAGTTTGTTACGGACGCGGTGGGGGCACTGTAGTGAAGCACCGAGTCGTGTAAACTGTGCAAAAGTAAGGGGGGTAACATTTTTCTTACAAATGAGTAACCTCCTCCGAAAAGCAGATCTACAATATCCAAAGGGCTATAAAAAGGGACAGGTTTTACAAATTTGAACGGAATGAATTTACCTGAAATGAGTGCTTAATATTTATGTTAAACACTGCAGATGCAAATTGTAAATATTTTATGGGAAAGACAAATACTTTTTACATTTTGTAAATAGAATATTTTGTAAAGGAACTGATGGAGCAAGGTAATGAACAAAATTTTGTTCAAACTTGCGAAATTAATCTCTCCTAATAAAAGTAATCAGTCTAATAAGCTTGTGGTGAAATTATTAATCAGCTTAGTTTTAAAATGCATTCATGAAACACGCGGGACTAATGGGCTTTTTGTTGCAAACGCATTGAAAAATTAATAAACTAACCTTGTCTATTGTCTTTGTCAGTATTAAATGCGGCAGTTTAATTTAATGGCATGTGCTTATTTTATGTGCTTATGTTATGTCTTTTGTGATAAAAGCTTTTGGAGTTCCTGTCATTCGAAAAGGACAAGTAAATATAAAGCTGCTTTTTAGTGCTTTAGCCAGGTAACCATGGTTAATTAGAAAAGGGGGAGGGTAACAGAATGGGTCTCAATTCTTTAATTAATTGATGTCTTGGGTTTGTTTAATAATAGTTTCCGAAGTGAGGCCTAAAAGTTGGTGCAGAAATATGGCTGACAGAGCTGCTGAGACGAAAGCTTGTCCAGAGTGATTTCCTCCACATGCGCAGCTATGAAGAATCTTGCTGCAAAGTCGTTATGAAATAAAGAGCGTTTCCTTTGACGTGTTGAGTGTGTTCACGGAGGCCAGCCAAGGACAGTATTTTTGATATGCCTGCCAAGGTTAGGAAGTGAAATGTCCGAGGCTCGAGTAAAGTATCATTCTTGAGGAAATCGAGGATGTCGAAGTGAAAAGACAATGGGCCTTATATGAAGCCTGGATTTTGGTCGAGAGTCGAATGACCTAATGAATTTTATCGTGGACTGACACGGAACAGCCAATGTAAAGCTTGGATTCCTATGAAAGAATGTAAAATGTAGAAAGTTTAGCTAGAGAGAATGGTATAAATTATGACACCATGAGAGGGAAAAAACTCTTACTTTCCGATTCCTGAGTGGTGTGTTATGCTGATGGACCTTTGGCGCATGTAAGGACAGCAGACTTTACTGATTTATTCTTTTCTAGGTAAAGTCAGATTAAGACAGGGAAAATAGTTTCAAGTCAAGTCAAGTCAAAGGATTTATATAGCGCACTACATACCCGTAGGGTTTCAAGGCGCTTAGGAAGGGGAGGAGAATTACTTGTCAAAGATCCACGTTTTAAGTAGCTTTCTGAATGCTAGGTGGTTCTGGGTAAGGCAAAGGTAAGCGGGGAGAGAGTTCCATGTTTTAGCAGCCAGGTATGAAAAGGATCTGCTTCCCATGGTGGTCTTGTTGATGCGAGGTACAGTGGCGAGGGCTTGGCTGGAAGAACGTAGTTGGCGGGAGGGGGTGTAGAAGGACAGTCGTGAGTTGAGGCATTCTGGACCGATGTCGTAGAGTGATTTGTGTGCGTGGGTAAGCAGTCGGAAAGTGATCCTTTTATTGACGGGTAGCCAGTGGAGGTCTTTAAGGTGACCAGAGATGTGATCGTTGCGTGGGATGTCTAATATGAGTCTGGCTGAGGCGTTTTGGATTCGTTGGAGTTTCTTCTGGAGTTTTGCGGTGGTACCTGCGTAGAGGGTGTTTCCGTAGTCCAGTCGGCTCGTGACCAGAGCGTGGGTGACTATTTTCCTTGTTTCGGAGGGGATCCAGCGAAATGTTTTTCTGAGCATGCGAAGAATGTTGAAGCAGGAAGAGGATACGGCGCTGACTTGTCTGTTCATTGAGAGTGAAGAATCCAGGATGACGCCTAGGTTCCGTGCGTGGTCTGTCGGGATGGGTGCTTTTCCGAGGGCTTCCGGCCACCAGGAGTCGTCCCATGCAGAGGGGGATGTACCTAAGATGAGGACTTCTGTTTTGTCCGAGTTCAATTTCAGACGGCTTTGTTTCATCCATTCGGCAACTTCTTTCATTCCTTCGTGTAGGTTGGTTTTGGCGGTGCTGGGGTCATTGGTGAGGGAAAGGATCAGTTGAGTGTCATCCGCGTACGAGATGATGTTGAGGTTGTGATGGCGTGCGATGGCCGCGAGGGGGCTCATGTATACGTTGAAGAGGGTGGGACTGAGTGAGGATCCTTGTGGTACGCCGCAGATGACTTCAGAGGCCTTGGATTTGAATGGTGGAAGGCGGACTCTCTGGGTTCTTCCGGTGAGGAACGAGGAGATCCATTCAAGTGAAAGGAAAACCGTTATTTTACTAAATTCTTCATGTTTCTGAGCTTGTTTTGAAGTGTCAGTTCTAATTTTCATTTCCTTATTAAAATGCTGCATTCATAATTGTTTATGAAATAAAGTTTCTAAAACGTAAAATGCTCTTTCTTTATGAAAATTAAGTAAATAAAATTAGATTTTAAATGACGAGCTGGTCTTGTTTATTCATGGTCTAGTTTCCATTAGTTGATCCATTCGCCTTAAGTGATTTAACTAGTTAGTAATACATGATTTAAAACCATGATAATGATAGTTAAACTGCAGTTGTATATAATAATGTAAATATTTTGTGAATAGTTTTATTAGTTAAATCCTATGATTCAGTTGCTCAAAAATTGTCTCATTGGTGTTATGGGCCTTTATGTGTGATTCATGATTAATGGTGAGTATTGAGGTGATAGGTAGCGTTTACGAGACAGTTTTTCAATTGGAGCGCTGGATCAATAACTTGGTAGCAGAGTTCGGTTACTATGGTAACTAACATGTTACATGGTAATTACATAGGATTAATGTCTAAAACATGTTAAGTTTGTTTAGTTGTTATATGTAGTCGAAAGGTTTTTTCCATCAGTGTGAAAAATTCCTAGTTGTGCCGGCATGGGTAGTGTGACAAGTGAAGTTACACAGTGCATTTTTTCTGTTTCAAAATAGTGGTATCGTCGTATATCACTAGTGTTGTGGTCGTACAGCACAAGTTTAGGGATATTTTACGTGTGTAAGGTAGAATGCATAATGAAGATTGTCTATGAAATCGTAACTTTCGAGTATATGGACTTCTGTCCTGTTTTAAAACTCACTGTGAAAAGAGTAGTAGAATTTATCTAAGCTTGAGTGAAGGGTAAGTATAGCGTTGTCTGTTTTACTGGTGAGTGAGGATTTCTATTGGTGGGTTAAAGTCCTACTAAAGATTTATGTATGCATGGTTAGGGATTTTTCCGTATGAATGTGCGTAAATTAATTCGTAATATACGATCGAGTGAATCTCTAGATTGTCTCTAAGGAGGTATAAAATATCTCTGTATGTGCATTTAGAGAGAAATGAGTTTGTTATTACTTGTTAGAAGAGTAGAGTAAGGCTACTTACTTTATCGACGAATTTGAATATTCTGTGAAAATAGCGTCGTCTATTTTACGCAAAAAGAATACTTGGATGTTTGAGAAAAGCTATCACTTTGTTTTAGCGAAACAGACAAATGGTTTGTTTTTGTGGAGTTATTAACTGAATTTCATCGAAAGTTTTGTAAATATGGCGCTGTGAATTTTTTTTATAAAGGAGGGGTCAGAGCGAGAGACATAGCAGCTTCTCTGCAGCGGTAGCATACGTCACTAGAGCTGCGCTGTGATTGGCTAACATATGTCACAGTTCATGTGACAAGGCAAGCTTACAGCTGATTGGCCCATCGAGAAAAACTGCAATTCTGTTGGTTGAGCAAAATAGTGACGAGGCTTCACCTGATTGGTTTGTTGGTGAGTTTCGCGTACGGATTGGTTAGTGTTGCGGAATAACAACTTCCTTGTTACGATCTTTTCCGAAGTTGAGGATATCATTCAAAAACATGGATTATTATTTTATGAAAGAGAAAAAGAAACTTTCGTGGTTTCAGAAATTGAAAAATAAAATTAAACCTGACAAGAACATTCATAAGTACAAAACACCTGAAGCTTATATGTTGGGTGAATATGGCTACCATACTTGTCTCTGGATTGAGAATTGGATGAAATATACTGAAAATTATGGTGTCTTAGCATGGCCAGAAGACGGATCATTTAAAACAGCGGTTTTGAAAAACTTAAGAGAAAGAATGATAAATCTTGTACCGAAACCTAGGCCTACACAATTTGAAGCTTTAGTTGAACGGGAAGATGAGATGCATGAATTAGAACAAGAGAGTAGAGGAATTCCAAAAAGATTAGTTAGAGAAACACATCAGGATAGAATGCGTCGATGGAGAAGTGCAGACATGTGTGATGGCTTGTACCCAGTGAGACTAGTTAATGAGACAACTGGAAAAAGACGTTCCCAAAAGAAAAATAATACTCGAGAAGAGAGTGATTCAGAAGATGCGGTTCTTGAAGAAATTTATACTAAAAAAAAAACACCTTATCAACCAGTTGGTTCATGGACTACTCCTCCAAGTGCCCCACCTAGAGAAATTATTGTTGAGACATCCCCTGAAACAAATTTGACTAATAGTAAAACTCCAGAAAGAGTAGAAACAGGGCGTAATTCAAATATATCACCAGTAAATAGTAATTTTACCGAAACTCCAGATCAAAGAAATGAAACCCCAAGAAATGAAATCAGAGCAGAAAGGTATGAGGGATTACCATTCCCAGATACTTCGGAATATATTTGTTCTGCAAATGAATTAATACAACAGTTAACTAAAAGCATGGAAGCAGTAACAGTACCTGTAACGATTGGACCTGGTCTTCCAGTATTTGATCAAAAAGAAATTAGACATTCATCTTTAACTGTTCCATTAAATTTGGAAATACAAAAAGTAACTGAAAAATTTTATTCAGATTTGACTGAAATACATTGAGAGAGAATGATGATGCCTGATTTAACTCTTAATCAAAGCTTATCATGTAAAACCCCAATTGGTGCAGATTCTGATTCTGGATCACCAGAAAAGAGTATAAATAAAATAAATTTAACGCAAACCCCAGATGGTAAATTACTTGATGTTGGAAAATTAAAAGCAGATTTAGAGGAATTAATTATTGGGACAATTGGAACTGACAGTTTAAAGGCATATCAGGATGATGAATTTTTGTTTATTTGCAAAAGCATAACATGGAAAACGAAAAACAGATATGATCAATCGGAAGAAATGGCTTCTGAATTAGAAGTAGACCTAAGTAAACAGAGACATTTACAGAAAAGTTATAGGGTGGATTTCTCTGAAAAAGACATTGAAAACATGAATACTTCAGGAAGAATTACACATATAAAAGATTTAATTGTGATTTTGAGAAAATGGGGTGAATTAAGTAAATGGAGAGCGAAATGGACAAAGAAAAGAGATGAAGACAGAAAAAGTTTAAATGTTCTTGTAAAAGAGAAAGAAAAAGTAGTAAATACATGTCCGATGAGGGAAATAGCAGGTGGAGGGTTTGTGCATGTCCCATGGACAAGACAGGACATTTTACTGTTCACAAATGATTTTCCCCGATTGAGAGAAAAGCCTGTGGAATGGTATCGACAGGTAGAAAGATTTGTGAAAGTTTCAAAGGTTTTGTTGGTTGATCTTGATGGATTATTTGACATAATTGTTCCATCAGATCTTTGGACAGAATGTAAAACTGCTATAGATTGGCCTAAAGAAGAACCTCAACGAGATAAAGTAACAGGTGCTCCTTCACCAGATGTTATGAGAAAATACGAGCAAGTGATTGTGTTTTTTAAAAACAAAATTCCTCCAAAAGAAATAGATTGGGTTAAAATAGACAGAACAATTCAAGAGTCAAAAGAATCAGTACATTCATTTTATGAAAGATTGTTGCTGGTATTTAAACAATTCAGTGGTTATGAGCATATAAGTGAAAAGGATATGAGCCATTTTATATACAGATTTGTACATGGCTTGAGACCTGAAATTAGTGAAATGATAAGAACTGGAATAGTTGGTTGGCAATCACATACAGTTGATGATATTTTGAGAAAGGCAAAATACTGTAGTGATGAGATAGATGCTAAACAAAAGAAGCTGGAAGAAAAAGCAATGTGGGCACAGGTGAAAGTGGCTGAGCAACAAATAGCAACTTTAGGAAATAAAAATGCTGATCAGAATCAAGGAAAATTTAAAGGTAATTATAATAAGCCAAAGTTGATGGAAAATATAGAAGAGTTAAAACAGAAACTCCCATGTTTTAATTGTGTCGAAATTGGACACTGGAAGCGCGAATGTAAGAATCCGCCCAGAAATTTTGTTAAAAATCAATCATTAAATCCACAGATGCAGAATGAGATAAATCAGCAGTAACAGCTACAGCGACAGGTAGTGATTCAGCAAAATCAGTTACCACAACCACCACTTCCAAACTGTGTAAATTTGCAGAGATACAGAACAGAATCAGGATTCAGCGGAGGTGAACAGGTAAACAGATCACCAAGAGTTAATGTGTCAAATGTGTCACAACAATATTGGTTGAAAGACGATGGAGGGAGTGAATCTGAGGATTACTTCTGACGGTGCCTGAGAGAGGAGGAAGAGTGTGTGCTTGGAGCCACTCTTGAGGTAGATCAATCTAGTCCATTTGTAAATGGTAAAGTGAATGAAGTGGAAATTACTTTCCTAGTGGATACAGCAGCCCTGCCAAGTGTCACGCTTCAGACGTGACACTAACGCATTTCAGTGTGGTGGTCCGCATCACCGCACTGAAATGCATTGTCACGCATTATGGCACCTCTCAGCTGTGAAGCCGGAGCACTTATAATCCACCAATATCGAAATCTGCAGTGGTAGCGCGATGTGCGACTCTCCGGCAGGCTTGGGGGCTGGTGCGTCTGCTCAGTCCTGTGGTATCGCGAGGCATGACGTCAGGAGAAGAGTCACTGTCAGTGCCTGCTATTGTGAGACTTTAATAGGGCGGGGCGGCCGGCGCGAGAGAGCAGCCTTTCGAAAGTAGTGAATAGCTGTGTGCGTTGGATTTTGGTAGTGCAGCTGAACATGCTGCTAAGTGCTTGCACCAAGTTGAGGCGCAAAACAGATACACTGGGCGGCCTGCAAGCACCCTCTGAGGCTCACCTGACGCCGGGCGCTGGTGGTGGTCGATTCCCTCGCCGTTGTGAACCTGAACCTGCTGCTCCCTGTGAGAAAACTGTAATGCTGAGTAAGTACAATTATTAAATTTTTTAGATAACTAAATTAATGTAGGAGCTGAATAATCTAAGTTGAAACAGCGTTTACGATAATTGAAATATACACGGCGAGGCCAGATTTTTACAGATTAGCCGGCCTATCTCCGTCAGAGTCTACTCTGGGCATGGGTGATCCACCAGGCTGCGGCTTGCCTACAATTTTCCTGCGACGTGTGAGGTTGCTGGCCACCATGGGGTGCCCCTTTGATGGCTAGCAACGTCACGCACTTCGCAGATTGGCCCCAGACAAACAGAATGGCAGGCAGCAGCTTTGTTTATCTTTGCAGCGCTCGCCATCAGCAGACATTGTGCTTAATGCTGTCCAAGCCCTTACATTAGTGTGGGGAGGGTCATGGTGCAGGGTGTTGGTTTTAATGCCCACTAATCCCCCCACGCCAGGCTGGCCCCAGATTGTGAAAAACTCCACCTTTGCAGCTCCTGCCCCCAATTACCGTGGTTTTGGGAACGAGGGCACAGTGTTTGTCCATTGTCATGATCCCGGGCCTTTTTCGGTCGGCAGACCAATCAAGTCATTAAGTGCAACCGCGATAAGCCCAGGGTGTCAACAACTCCAGTCGAAGCTCCTGCCATCCCCTATCCCAGAAAGAAGAAGGTTGGCTGCACTGTACCTGGGAGACAGGCCAGCATGAGATTGCTGCCAGACACCAGCAACAATTTGGTAAGGAGCGGTGATAAATGTACAGGGCAATGGCTGGTGACAGCTAAGTAAGTATTTCAGAGATGGGAAAACTGTGGTGATTAATTTGGGTAATTCGTATCAATTGCAACACTAAAATAACAAAATAGTGTAACATTTCTTTACAACAAAATTAATTTCTAACTTGCGAATTAAAGGGTATATGCAGGCAGACACTGAGATAAAACAGCTGTAATTTGTTATAGATTACCAGCTGCATTTTATTAAATACTACAAAAAAATATTACAGGAAGGTATGGAACGGTAGGAAAGGGCGCAGGGCAACTTCGAAAATCACATAGTATCCCAGGTCAGGTGTAAATTGTGTATTTAATCCAGGTACTGCACTGCATTTACTAAAATGAGATTTTCGTTTTGTTCTATACATTTTCTTAATCCACTGCTCTTTATCAAGTGTCCCTTAACCCCTTCCATGCTGATGACGGAACGGTTCCGTCATCAGCGTCGGTTGAGCTGTGCTGATGACGGAACCGTTCCGTCATGACTCCGCCCGCGCAAGGCGGAGTCAGCACAGGCGGGGAATACGCCCCGCACGCAAGGGGTTAAGGTGTCACTAATGAGATGTGAATATCACTTGAAGGTGACTTGAAAACATAGAAATGTTACCCGTGCATACTGAAAACTTTGCAGCTATGTTTGGGCCGTGCTGGTGAAGGTCGGGTGACTCTGGTCAGTGGTGTCGGAGATGGTGTCACTCATAGTCGTTGAAATTTCACTCATAATTACACTGAAATTATGAAAATGTCACACCTTCCAGTTCTTGTTGGACAAGATACATTCTTGACACACATCCACAAAATTGTTCACATTTCTGTCCATAAATGGCCACCAAAAGCTGTTTCTTAAGGATTTCTTAGTGGCAGCAGATCGTACATGTCCTCTATGAGCTAGATCTATCCCTTTTGAACAACATCCAGAATAGCAACCATACATTCATTACCAAGTAGCTCATCACTAATGAATCCACATACTCCATAATGGGAAAATAGGATAAACAGTCTGTTCTAGAATTGGTGTTACTGATGGAGCAAGGATTCGTACGTAAGAAACTTGCTCTGATACAATCCTCTCGAATAACATGTAATAATGTAACCAAGATGTTTCTTGGATACTAATAATTGCATTACACTACATTGTACTTAATCTAAGGCAAGATTTTCAATGAGCTTTACTAACAAGTAATCCGAGTGGCCTAAAATGGCTGCCGAAAACGCGGGAAACTACTGCGCATGCGTCTACTGCATCTACGTAGTATGACGTCTTTCGCTTTGGTGGGAAATCTATGCAGCTGTGCAGTAGTATTTAAAATGGCTGCTTGAACTTCACATGCTAAATGCACATGCTACGCTTAAACTAAACCTTGCACATCTTATTAAACTGCTAATGCAATAGTTAAAATACATTAAAGGGATTAGAGCAGAAATAAGTGGTATACAGTGCATTCATTTATATTCATATTCTAACATGTTTTTCTTTAACTTTGTTACTAGTTCGTATTTGGGCCTGGAGGGTGACTGAAATCTCCATCTTTCCTAATTATGTGCAAGTGCACTGGACTCTGTCAAACTCCATGCTGTGACATTGAAACCCAGCCAAGGACACTTTAACCAGAGATGCGCCTGGGAACACCACCTCTTGACCCAGAGAGGGGAAGGAGAAAAAGTCAAAATTTGCATACACTGTATTGATCCTATTTTGAGATGCGGGTGGGAAATAAACCTTGGGAAAATAATTAAGGGGAGGTAACATAGAACAATAAGTTTAAGAAATGACATTACATTAGTATGGTATGATGACCTCTCCCCATCCCATTGTCCCGTCAGAAGTAGGGGATTCACAAATATTGAAACATTGGGGGGTGGTACATACACTTAGAATAGTATAACTAAGGTAGGCTCAGTCAGTTAGATTGTGAGACTTGTCCCTGACCCATCACTGCAACAGAAGACGGCGGATGCCACGGAGGTCATAGACGCTGCTCGAGCATTCTGACAGAAGAATCGAGAAAGGAGAGACTGAGAGAGAGAAGAGTCAGAGATATTACATGAAGAAGACGAACCTGTCCATCCAGAAGGGGGAAGAATCGAGGAGAGTAGTACCAGAGAGGGGTACAATGCTGGTGTTGCACTTAGAAGAGGATACCTATCCTGTCCTGAACCTGCCTGATCTATTGGCTCCTGACTACTCGGGAGTCCCTTTCCCAGCCCCTTGGCCAGGGGTTGGTCTTCACACCATTCTAGGTAAATATAATTCTGTGTGGTATGTCCTTGTACCGTTTTCCCTTTTCATCTTTCCCAGGTACCAATGTCATGACATTTTAAGTCTTTTATGTTTACTTTAATCATTTTCTCCTGAAAATTGGTGTTTGACGTGTATTGGTATTTGACTCACAAAGTTATTGCATAGATAAAGTTTTAAAAATTCTCTCGAGTCTGTGCTCATTCTAAATAATAAAGCTAAATGTAATTTCTACCTATTCTGCTAACAATCTGATCTATTGACCAGAGGAAATTGAGAACTAAGGTGATAAGGTTTAGTAAGAAATGGTGTAAAAGGTAAAATTCATCACAAGGTAAAAACAAGCATTTGCAATGCAATAGGTCTCGCATTAGGAAAGTTTGAGCTATTGGTCTTGTAAATGACAATTGTTTTATTTATGTGTTGGTTTTGAAAATAGCTAAGTTAATATCTTTGTCATTTATAATGCCAATAGTTATAACTTTCGCAAATGTGACACCTATAGCATTTGTAATGCAACATGTTTTGTATTTACGTGACTTAGATGTATTGATATTACAAATAACAATGGCTTTTAATTTTTTTAATTAAATAATAGTGATTTTAATTTATAATGGCAATAGCTTAAACTTTTTTGAATCACTTTTGTGAACATTATGTTCAGTGTATTTTATTGTGACGAAAATCCAAGAACAGAAGTGAAATATTAACATCTTTTGTGACAAAGCTTAAAACATTGAGAGAACATATTTGAACCAGTTGTTGTTGAATGGTTGCACAGATTAATGCTGTGATGGCGCGGAGTGATGTTGTGGTGGCGACGAGTGATGCTGTGGCGTTCATTGATGCTGTGGTAGCGCATAGTGATGTTGTGGTGCCCCTGAGTGATGCTGTGGAGGCCGTGAGTGATGCTGTGGAGGCCCAGAGTGATGCTGTGGAGGCCGTGAGTGATGCTGTGGATGCCCAGAGTGATGCTGTGGAGGCCCAGAGTGATGCTGTGGAGGCCCTGAGTTATGCTGTGGAGGCCCCGAGTTATGCTGTGGAGGCCCTAAGTGATGCTGTGGAGGCCCTGAGTGATGCTGTGGAGGCCCTGAGTGATGCTGTGGTGGCGCATAATGATGCTGTGGTAGCGCATAGTGATGCTGTGGTGTTCCAGAGTGATGCTGCGGTGTTCCAGAGTGATGCTGTGGTAGTGCTGAGTGATGCTGTGGTGGTGCTGAGTGATGCTGTGGTGGTGCTGAGTGATGCTGTGGTGGTGCTGAGTGATGCTGTGGTTGTGCTGAGTGATGCTGTGAAAGTGAAAGTACAGCCGGCCGGCCGTGAATAATTAGGGGGGTGCTCAGTAGGTTATGTGACAAACCGATAGTATCTGGTAATAAGAAGCGTAAAAATGGAGTGATGTAACCTTCACCAAGAAAAACATAAATTGAGAAACGGCATATATAGAAATGGCAATAGGACTACTAGAGAAAGTGCCCGGTAGTGAGTAAGTGAAATGGTGTGCTAATAAAAATGGCAGAGTTCAAAAAGTAAACTAATGGAAATTAGTAGTGTGTTCAGCGTTCAATAGCCCTAAATGGTAAATAAACTAACTATAAGACAAGAATAAATGCATTGCGCAATGCAATAGGGTGTTTTCCTAAATGTATGACGGTAATGTGTCAATCTAAAAAAACGGTGGCAGTAGTACAAAAACAACCAATTTAGCGGAAATAAATGTGAATTAAACGAGGTAAATGAAATATAATAAAACAAGTTAAAAAAAATAAAAATACACTGGGAGGGGGGAGGAGAAACGCGAGACACGGCCTGGCGACCGTGAAAGTGAAAGTACGGCCGGCCGTGAATAATTCGGGGGGTGCTCAGTAGGTTATGTGACAAACCGATAGTATCTGGTAATAAGAAGCGTAAAAATGGAGTGATGTAACCTTCACCAAGAAAAACATAAATTGAGAAAAGGGTGCATAAAAGGGTTGAAATACAGGAAAAAAAACGTGTCGGTAACGCGACCAGCTTACTGGCACTACGAATTAAGCATGAATGGTAGACACAAGGTCCCGGTGGTGTCGATCGTGTATCAGGAAAACGCCGCTGTAATGGGAGCAACGGCATATATAGAAATGGCAATAGGCCTACTAGAGAAAGTGCCCGGGAGTGAGTAAGTGAAATGGTGTGCTAATAAAAATGGCGGAGTTCAAAAAGTAAACTAATGGAAATTAGTAGTGTGTTCAGCGTTCAATAGCCCTAAATGGTAAATAAACTAACTATAAGACAAGGATAAATGCATTGCGCAATGCGATAGGGTGTTTTCCTAAATGTATGACGGTAATGTGTCAATCTAAAAAAACGTTGGCAGTAGTACAAAAACAACCAATTTAGCGGAAATAAATGTGAATTAAACAAGGTAAATGAAATATAATAAAACAAGTTTAAAAAAAAAAGTACACTGGGAGGGGGGGGAGGGGGGGAAGAAACGCGAGACACGGCCTGGCGGCCGTGAAAGTGAAAGTACAGACGGCCGGCCGTGAATAATTAGGGGAGGAGAAATGCCTGAGGCAGAGCGCACACTGGGGGAAGCTTGTGGGAGGGAGGCTGGTGGCTTTGATGCGTGCACGCGCTTTTCACGGGCACTGCATGAAATCGCCCGTTTGGTTAAGCTCTGGTTAAGCCCCTATATCTCGCGCCAGCAATGCGCAAGCGCATTAGCAGGCGAGACCTAATAAGTCCTGATCACCAGCGGTGATTATCAGTTTATTTATGCATGTTTTATGGGCCTAGGTGAGTATGGTGTTTTAGAGTAAACCCCAAGCTGGTAATCACACTGCATCAGTTTTTCTTTGTAGCAGAGCTATGGTTAGGTTTAGTTAAAGTTAGGTAGAACATTGTGTATTGAGATATTGATTTATGTATTAACCAACACCCGTATGTATTGTTTTATGTTGTCCAGAAATTCCCGGGAATATTGAATAGCGGGTGGTAAATGGAAGCCACACTGCAGTGAGGTTAATTGCCTTGATGAAGAAAGTGTGGAAAGTTAGGTAGAACTTGAAGCACTGGTTAGGGATTATTTTCTTGTATAAAAGGGAGAGTGATTGGTAGCAAAGGAGTTCGTTGGTGAAACTTTGGTCTTATATCACCTAGAAAGGGTAATACTGAAGGAGTAGCAGGTTCTTTGATGGTTGAATGAAGAGTAAGCGGAAGAGGTTTTACACGTAGTGTGTGAGGGGTAAACAGAAAAGTTTTACTCGCAGTGGAAGAAATTGACTTTTCTTTGGAATTGAGTAAATCATGCAGAGTAGCGAATGTTTTTACGTTGTTAATTAATTAAATTGAAAAAAAATTGAGTTTCGCATTACCTTGCAAAGGAGGGGTCAGTCGCGGGTGCTGCACTGACGTCACTAAGAGCTGCGCAGGGATTGGTTGAGACAGCGGGCGTGTAGCTGAGGTAAAATTGTAAAGGAGGGGTGAGTACAAAGGAGCGAAACTGACATCACAGAAAAGCAGCGCAAGCATTGGTTAAACTAAATAAGTAAACTAAACGTTGATTGGTCATCAGAATAAAAGACGCACTGGTATCGGAGAAGCATTAGAGTAAAAGTAAATAATTGATTGTTCGCCGAAATATAATTTTCGGTGTTAATAGACAGTGGGGATTGTATGTGGCGCCAAGATCCAACCATAACAGGGACTCTTCCAGCCAGAAGGTTTTTAGGGTTTGCCCACGAGCAGTATATTAGGGGGAATCCACGTACAATGTACGGAGAAAAGAAGAAGATGTAATTTATGCAGAAAAGAAGAAATTATTTTAAAAAGGATAAACCCATTAAAACTAGAGAACAAATAATTATACATTCCCCGAAAACACCTGCATCCTACATGATAATAGAAAGAGGCTACCACACTTGTGTATGGTTAGAAAATTGGATAGAATACACAAAAGATGATGGAGTATTAGCATTTCCTGAGTATGGAACATTTAATGGAAGAGTTTTACACCATTTACGAATTCGCATGAATGAGTTAGAACCAAGACCTAGATTAACACAGTAGAATGGGAAACTGAAGCTTTTGAGCAAGACAGATCACGATGTAGTGGTAACATAAATATATTTTATCCTAGATTTCCCTTGAGATAATCAGATGAAGCAATGGAGACAGGCCATGGTAGTGGAAGGATTATATCCTGAACGGACCACAGAAGAAACAGCAGGAAGTAAAAGTACTGAGAAAACAAACAATTAAGTGACTGGTAGTGGAGATTCAGAAGATGATTATTTTGAAGATATATTAATGACAAATCCTCCACCTTACCAAGAGGAATTAAATAGAACTACCCCTAGTGCCCCGCTTCTGAAAACACCTCTAGTTCCGCAAGTAGTACATGAGACTACAATGGAAAGGGTACTTCAAGAAAAAGAAAGGCAATACATAAAAATATAAGTGAGTTAATTCAGAAAATAACTCCGTTAAATACAAATCCTGAAGCACTAACGATACCCGTGACCATAGGTCCTGTTGTTCCCTTGTATGGAGATAAGCAACGTTGTTCTAAAAACACCTGTCCTGACTACACCGATCACAGAAGCAAGAAAAGAAAATATAATAATTGATGATTAGGCAAGTGAGTGTGAGTCAATAATTTCCTTAATGGATTTGCCAATAAGAGAGCCAATAAACGATTCATTCAGAAAAGTCACACCGGATGCTCAAAAGAGGTACAGATTAAAACATCCACAGGAACAAAACGTGCCACTGTAGTAACCCCAGAAGAAATAGAAAGATGGACACAAAAAGCCATAGAAAATCCAAAAACACAGCTAAAAGTATTGGATATATTTAAATTAAGAGTAGAATTGGAAGAAATGATAGCTGGAAATGTAGGAGTAGAAGGATTAAATACTTTCAGCGAGGAAGAATTGTTATTCATATGCAGAAGCCTTACCCAAAATACGAAAATATTTAATGAGAAATTGATTAATTTGGCTTCAGAAATGGGAATTGACATAGGGAAATCCAAAGTAATACAGAAACCATATAAAGCAGAATTTTCTGATAAGGATTCAGAAAATATGAATGTGTCAGGAAGGAAATTACAGATGAAAGAATTGTTTACACTATTGCAAAAACGGGGAGATTTGGATAGATGGAAAACTAGGTGGGCAAAGAAAAAGGAAGAAGCACAGGCAAAACGAACGACATCTGAGTATTTAATAAAAGAAACAGAAAAAGTTGAAAGGTTTTGCCCAGTGAGAGAAATTCCAGGAGGTGGTTATGTACATGTCCGATGGACCTGACAGGATATTTTATCATTTACAAATGATTTCCCAAAGCTTAGAGAAAAACCAGTAGAAGGGTACAGGCAAGTTGAAAGGTTCGTGAAAGTCTCGAAAGTTTTGTTGAAGGATTTAGATGGTTTATTTTACATAGTTGTTCCTGCTGATTTATGGGCAGAATTTAAAATTACAATAGATTGGCCTAATGATGAGTACTCAAGAGATGAAAAGACAGGATCCCCGTCAGCTGAGGTAATGAAAAAATATAATCAGGTAATTACATTCCTGAAAGGGAAGATTCCCCCAAAGGAAACTGATTGGATAAAAATAGAAAGAACAACCCAATAAAAAGAAAAGATGCAGGAGGGCCGACCTTTGCTAGATGGAAAGCGGCGTTGCTTATATGTGCAGGGAGTGAAAGTGTAATTCACCTGCAACAAGCCTAACGGTCCCGTAATGAGAAGGCACTAGATGCAGCCCGGGCGTGGGAGACTGTTGTACTTAAAGGAAGTCCATGAGCCAGGTATATATTCCATGTAGGTTTAATCAGGCTTAGTTTCATAGTTCAGGTTAAGATGTTAAGTCAAGATGAATATAAATATAACCCCACCAGGAGTGGCCTCCCTGCCACTCAGCCTGCCTGCCATCAACTGCCACTCCACCTAAGCCAGGCACACAAGATTCTACCATGACATCAGACATTCCAAGAGCCACACCAGCTGAGTAGCAGGGAAAACACAAAGCTAAGTATAACATATCCCCCTTCCTTAGGGACAAGACCATTCACAAGAGATGAAAGAAATGTGAACAGATACAATGCATTCTGAAAAGAAAGCATTAGCGTTCCAAATACAATGCATAGTAAAAGAAAACAATTATGTTGTAAATACACTGCATTGTAAAAGAAAGCAATACATTGTACACTAAAGATAAACATCAACTTCCAAAAATAAGCAATGCATTTCCAAGCATAACATTTACATTGCCCATCCCCCTCCCTTAGGGAAAAAAAAAACACTTAGGGCACAGACCAGCCTAGACAAACAACATAGAGCACTCACCACCCTAAGACAAAAACACGGGACACTCACCACCCCAAATCGGACCACTATAGGGCACTCACCACTCTAGACAAGATATAGGGCACTCACCTCCTTAATACCACTGCACGGGGCACTAACCACCCCAAAACAGACCACTATAGGGCACTCACCACCCTAAACAAGATATAGGGCATTCACCTCCCTAATACCACTGCACGGGGCACTAACCACCCCAAAACATACCACTATAAGGCACTCACCACCCTAGACAAGATATAGGGCACTCACCTCCCTAATACCACTGCACGGGGCACTAACCACCCCAAAACAGACCACAATAGGGCACTCACCACCCTAAACAACTATACGGGGCACTCACCACCCACTAAACGGACCACTATAGGGCACTCACCACCCTAGACAACATATAGGGCACTCACCACCCTAGACAAACAAAATAGGGCACTCACCACCCTCAAACAGACCTAACAGACCTATAGGGCATTATACGACACAGACCACCTTAAACAACAACAGATAGGGCACTCACCACCCTAAAACAAATAACATACGACACAAAACACCATAGACAACATTTAGGGCACTCACCACCCTAATACCACATGACAGGGCACTCACCACCCCAAAACCGACCTCTATAGGGCACTCACAACCCTAGACAAAAACATAGGGCACTCACCCTACGCCATCCACGGTCACTCACCACACCAAAACACATCGCTTTCTACCCTAAAACATGCTAAATTAAACAATGTATACCACTACAGATTCACCATCAACCCCACACGAACCACGAGACAAACACCACAATGACCAGCATAGTAATGCTAGAGAAAGTCTCGTACTCCGGTGAGCGATCTCTCACCCGAAACTATCTCCCAATTTGAATGTTGCACAGCTTCTCCAAGTGCTAACTGCAAAATCCCATTTAGCATAAATGTTTTAAAAGTACCTTTAAATGCACACCCTACCACATCTCTTCTTGGCGACATGGCACCAATACAGCTCCAAGGGGCACCATCTGCTACTCTTCACAGCAGCGACACCACCAAAAGTCTTGTTCATCCCACAAAGTGACATCTCTATTGAGATACTCTGTCCATGGCTCCTCCTTAGCCTCACTCTCTCTGCGTGTAGCTGCATAGAAGTGACATTTCTTTTGAAAAAAAAATTTGTAAACCCAAAGGATGTAACGTATAATTTACACTCCGGACAGTCCACTCTTCCCTCCAATGTGACACTAACTTTCTCATCCAAAATGGCGGGACGTATTACACGCCGCACTGGGTGGCTCACGGCACGCCAGTGCAGGGAAACATCTTTAAGCAGCCCTTTAACGTCACAGAAGGTAGACAGCAGAAACTCGTGAACCCGTGAGTAGCGCGTGTTGTTTTTTCCTTTTTCAAAAATGTAAAATAACCGTTTGGTTTTGCCAGTCTTCCTACACTTCCAAGAAATACATTTTAAACAACCCGCAAGGCAGTCCCAAAAGTAATACTTCATCGCAGTTTCATTTTCCAGCACTTGTGGTGCCAATCAGTATTGCACCGCGAAATTAACTCTACGCTTCTGCTTTTCACAAATATGAAACGTGTTGCTCTCCTCAGCCGCTTTTCTACACACAATAAACGTGTGGCACTCCTCACCTACAAAAGCGGTTGCAGCTCTTAGCTTAACACACGATCTTAATGTTAAAACTCCTCAGCGTAGAAAAACACAGCGCTGCCCATCCTCGTCGCCAAAAATGTTGTACTTAAAGGAAGTCCATGAGCCAGGTATATATTCCATGTAGGTTTAATCAGGCTTAGTTTCATAGTTCAGGTTAAGATGTTAAGTCAAGATGAATATAAATATAACCCCACCAGGAGTGGCCTCCCTGCCACTCAGCCTGCCTGCCATCAACTGCCACTCCACCTAAGCCAGGCACACAAGATTCTACCATGACATCAGACATTCCAAGAGCCACACCAGCTGAGTAGCAGGGAAAACACAAAGCTAAGTATAACATAGACCCTAGTTATTGAATTGAAGGCTATGGATGCGGACTGTTGATCAGACCTGAGTGTACAATCGGGAGATGGAAATTAGTGGATGGTTGCGCCACTATGGGAGATGGAATGGATGTATGCGCCCCCCCTTTCCCAACGACATCATGCTCATATATAGTGCTAGGTGTATGGTACCCTGTACAGTTATATTGCTCCAATTTGTTGTATAGATTAGTTACGCTGTGATAAGCGACACGCCGGTGGGGGAGGGGGGAATGTGGGAGGAAACGGGAGGGTAAGTAGTTAATTTCATATTATATAGCTCTACAGCACATGTGTACCTGTGTAACGGATGGATTTCTTGCTATTATTGTCGGGGGATGGCGGTTATGTAAATGCTGATCGACAGTTGTTTAATATTTATCCTGGCCTTCCCGCCGATTATACTATTATACGCCATTTGCGTTTATCATCTGTTGCGATATTATTGAAGAGCCTGTTTTAATATAATTGACTGCTGAGCTCGTTGTTTGTGTTTGAAAATCAATAAATAGATTTAAAAAAACAACCCAATAGAAAGATGAGTCAGTCCATGCATATTATGAACGTCTCTTACAGGTGTTCAAGATGTACAACAGGTTGGAGAATATTGAGCACAAGGACATGAAATCCTCAAGTACACAAAGTATTATGGGGATGGAATTGACAACAGACACAAGAATTTAGAAGAAAAAGTGATATGGGCCCAAGTTAAATTAGCAGAGCAGCAGGAACTTCAGCTAAGTAAACAGGTGGAAAGCCAAGGGAAAGGGCACGGCCACGGTGACAATAGTGGGGGCAAACCAAGAGGGCGAATGAGCAGAGAAGAGGCGAAGAAAAAGTTTCCCTGTCACGGGTGGGGAAAATTGGGGCATTGGAAAAACGAGCGTAAGCTTATAGAGAATAAAAAAGTCCAAAATCAAAATTTAAATCCACAGACGCAGAATGAGGCAACCACAGCAGGTTGTACAGAGTCAATTGCCACCTGCCCCTATGCCAAATTTTGTGAGTCAAGCCAAGTACAGTGTGGACACTGGATTCCAGGAGGGAAGTGGTAAGAAAAATTCAGTACCTCCACAGTTTCTTTTGTAGAATTAATTTTTGGAAAATAACATACAATGACAGGGCCTGAGAGGGGAGGAAGAGGAGTGCGTACTTGGCGCATCCTTGCCTGTAGATCAGTCAGGTCCATATATTGATGGTAAGGTTGAAGGAAATGACATCACCTTCTTATTGTATACTGGTGCTACCCGTTCTACTGTGAAAACAATAGACATCCCAAACCTACCCCTCTCGGCAGAAGCAATCCAAGTAGTGGGCGTTTCTAATAAAAAATTAGGACCCCAATAACTGAACCAAAGGAGGTATGTTTTGGCAACTTTAGAGAAATGCACAAATTTGTTGTGTGTGACTCAAGTCCTGTGAACTTGCTAGGAAAGGATTTATTGTGCAAAATGAACTGCACAATATTTTGCACACCGGATGGTGTTGCAATTCAGAATCCTGATGAAGACGGTGTATAGAAAATTATGTTAGCAAAACAAGGAACAGATGTAAATTAAATGTTTTCTATTATGACACCAAACGATTTACTAGACAAAGTCCAAACTACAGTAAATCCTGATATTTGGGATTTTACCGGAAAAGAAGTAGGATTAATTGCAAATGTAGACCCAATAAAAGTAACTGTAAAAGAAGCAAATATCCGACAATACAAAATGAGCCCATAAATTAAAGCAGGCGTAGCAGCAGAAATTGATCGATTGGTTGAGCGAGCCATTATAAAAGAAGTAATGAGTAGCCCTTGTAATTCACCTATAATTGGAATAAAGAAACCCAACGGGAAATATAGGGTGGTCCAAGATTTGAGGAAAATTAACAAAATTGTCATACCATGTTGTCCGATAGTGCCAAATCCAGCAGTAATTTTATATCTGATACCATGGACAGCAGGATGGTTTACTGTATTGACTTATTCCATGCCTTTTTCTCCATTCCATTGCATCCTGATAGCCATTTTTTTTTTGTTCAAATTTGATGAGCATGTTTACATTTGGAATCGTGTTCCACAAGGGTACACTGAAAGTACTTCGATTTGTAACCAAAATTTGAAAACATGTCTTGAATCTCTGGTGTTGCCCAGACAATCAGTTTTGGTGCAATATATTAATGACTTATTGGTCGCATCAAAAACTCAAACTGATTGTGTTGTGGATTCAATTGCATTACTAAATCACCTGGCTGAAGGTGGACATAAAGTGTCACCAGAAAAATTAAAATTTTGCAAAAATTCGGTCAAATATTCGTGGCACCAAATAGAAAGACGAGTCAGAAAAGTGACCTCAGAAAGAGTAAAAATAATAAGACATATGCAGTTACCACAGTCCCAAAAAGAAATAAGTATGTTTCTTGGAGTCGTAAGTTATTGCAGGCAGTGGATTGTGGGATTTGTATTACTAGCTAAACCTTTGATACATTGACCAAGAAACGAGCAAAAGATCCAGTAGAATGGGAGCATGACAGCTTTTGTAAAATTACGAAACTGTCTGTGTGAAGCACCTGCTCTTGGTATGCCAGATTATTCAAAAGAATTTGCCTTGTTCTGTGATGAGAGAGATAATTGTGCACTTTCAGTTCTAACACAGAGACATGGCTTAATGCGACGTCCTGTGGCATATTTTTCTGCTACTTTGGACCCAGTGGCATCTGCATTGCCAGAGTGTCTGAAAGCTGTAGTTGTAACGAGTTTGGAGCACAGTGAATCAGTTGTATTGGGACACCTTGTAAAGGTGTACGTCCCACATTCAGTTGTAATTCTGTTGACAAGAACTCAAACTCAGTACCTTACTCCTAGTCGACTGACTAAATATGAGCGAATCATATTAGGGGCTGAGAATGTAGCGATAGCCAGTTTTACTGTCTTAAATCTAGCAACCTTGTTGCCAGATCCGTATTATGAAGAAGTAAAAGATGAAGTAGATTATGAATGTCTTGACGTCACTGAACTAAGTACCAAACCTCTTCCAGACATACAGGAAGAACCCCTAAAAGATGCAGAACATGAGCTTTTTGTAGATAGCTCATGTATGCGCCATGAGGAAGGAGGATTGAGTGCTGCTTATGCTGTATGCACATTGGCTGGAATAGTCAAAGCATCCCATTTACCAGGGGTCAAGTCTGCACAAGTAGCCGAATTGATTGCTTTAATTAAAGCTTGCAAAATTTGGAAAAATGGAGAGTAACCATTTACACAGATAGTATGGTTACGGGGTTGTGCATGACTTTGGCCAACTCTGGATGCAGAGGGATTTCATGATTTCTTCAGGAACCCCTATTAAAAATGGAAATGTTGTAAAAGAATTGATTGAAGCAATTCAGTTGCCAAAGGAAGTGGCCGTGGTCAAGGGTGCTGCTCACCAGTCAGGAACTGATAAGGTGACAGCTGGTAATCGTTATGCTGACCAAGTTGCTCAACATTGTGCTAAATACAAAATAGCATTAAAGAAGAAAATTAAAGTATGTGGAATCAGCTGCCAACTTATGCTACTTGGGGGCATAGGAACATGGGAAGAAGTGAGAGACTTATAAGATGAAGCAGACATAAAAGAAAAGGAGGAGTGGGAGAAAATAGGTTGTCAGAGAAGGGGTGATGATGGTGTGTGGATTTACCTAGATGGAAGAACAGTGCTGCCGACTTTATGCTTGCACCCATGGCTAGAATGTACCACGGAGACACTCACACAGGCAGAGATGCTATGATTAGACTTTTCAGAGAAGATTGGTTCAATGCAAGGTTCAGGAATGTCGCAGAGAGTCTTTGCCAGAGATGCTTAACTTGTCAACAAATGAACCCAGGTAGGAAAACTGTAGTCTGCACAGGGAAAATTGGGAAAGCAGAGGGTCCATTTATAAGACTTCAAATAGATTTCATTCAGTTGCCTGTTTGTCGAGGACTAAAATATGTACTTGTCATAGTTTGTCTATTTTCAAAGTAGGTGGAAGCGTACCCGACCAGAAGGAATGACAACTTGACAGTGGCCAAACTTTTATAGAGGGAACTCATTCCTTCATTCGGTTTTCCAGTAACTATTGAATCAGACAGAAAGTCTCATTTTAATAATGAAATAATTTGAATAATTTGTGAAGCATTTAAAATTGAACAAAAAGTGCACTGTGCATACCTCCCAGAGGCTTCTGGAGTGGTAGAACAATTGAATGGCACACTCAAGTCAAGACTGGAAGAGGTGTGTGCCTCAACCCCACTGGAGTGGCTAATGCTTTACCTCTTGTCCTGATGGGACTCGGAAGTATCCCAGACAAAAATACCGGTTTGAGTCCCCATGAAGTACTCCTGGGAAGGGCAATGAGGCAAGCATGTATTCCACGACACAAGCTGTTAAATATATCTGATGATTTGGTACTAGAGTATTGCAAAGAGTTGGCTGATCAAGTGCGTTCTATCTCTCATCAGGTTGGGGAAGACGCTGTTGCCAGGCAGCCGAACCAAGTGCATGATCTGAATCCAGGTGACTGGGTAGTTGTGAAAAATCACACTCGAGAATCGTGCCTAGCACCAAGGTGGGAAAAGCCACCTCAGGTTATATTGGTTACAACAACAGCTGTTAAGTGTTCAGGCTTGCCTAATTGGATTCATGCAAGCAATACCAAGAGAGTGCCAACACCTGACAAAGTAGATCCACAACAACATCAAGCAGTTGATGTGGCTGATGGTTGTACAGCTGAAGGATCACGAGTAACAGATCCTGAAGTAGCTGAACAAGAACAACCTAGCACCAGTCAGGATTACTGGATCCCAGTAGTGGACATACCTGAAATTATTGTGAGAACAAGAAGTCAATCTTGATGAGAAAGACAGGACGGGAGTGAGGACGAGACCGGAATAGAAGAACGCGCTCAGATTACAGAAAATAAAGCTAATACCGAACCTGAGCTGGATCAGATAAGGAAAGAAAACTTAACTCAGACAGAAGAAAATAAAAGCAACATCCACAAGTCTGAGGAGGGACAGATAGGCATTAGAGAAAACGCCCAAGAAGAAGAAAATCAAGAAATCATAAGACCTGAGCAGGACCAGTTAGGAAAAGAAAATCAAGCTCAGGAAGAAGAAGAAAGCCAAAACAAACAAAATCCTGAACAGGATCAGATTAGAAAAGAAGAATACATCCAGGCAGAAATGGCTACGGTAATAAGCCTTGGACAAGGTCAGATAGAGAGGACTTCAGAAGATGAAAATAATCAATTTGTGCCACAAATCAACGAAAACAAAAGAACTCTTGAAGAAACTGAAAGCACAGTGTAAGCTATAAGAATCAGGAAAGGTGATACTTGGCCTAGTATTATCAAGAGAATGAAATATCGCCTTTAAGACAATAAGTGAAGAACCTGACTAAGTAAATGAAGTAACCAGCCAATCTGGACCGTCAACAGAAAAGCCAAGAAGGAGAAGTCCACGATTGAAAAGACTGAATAATAAATTCAGTGGTCCTGAATGGACATATGTAATTCTTGAAGATTTAGAGAATCTAGAAATAAGTGGAGATAGTGATGAAAAATTGAATGCTGATCGAATTGACGAAGAAGTGAGACCAACCTGAAAAAGTAACTCCCCAGGTTGTATTCTGTACAAAAGTTAAAAAGAGGGGAGAAATCTCTTTAGTCTGAAATGGCTGACAGTAGAGCTGCTGGAAAACCAAAATAAAATTGTGTAAAAAGATGATGTAGAATGTGTACATGTAGCACATTTTTAGTACTTATAGTATGGTTAGTACTGACAATAGTCATTCCCTATCTAATGACCACAAACAAACAGAATGACACTAATGCACATGGAAAGGTATCTAACATTAAGCAAGATAGAGTAGAACTAGAAGCACCAGATGAAACAGATTTACACCACAGCGTGTATAAAAATAATACAGATCTAAATGTTTTTGCTAGCCTGTTAGTACATTATGTAGAAACCATGGAAGTTAGCGATTGTTATGTATGTATGAAATTGCCGACATCTGTAGCAGAAGGAGTAACATATCATCATTTACCATTGACATGTGGTATTTCATGTAGTATTCTAGCTAGTTTATTTGACAGAACTGGAAAGTTACAATATTATTATTCTAACATAGATTTGATTATTTCTGAAGTTTGCCTGCGGAAAAGTATGAACCCTGTCATTAGCAGTAGAGATTCACAATTCATGGGTCAATATTTGCTAACGATGAAAGCAATAGATATAGCTGAACCACATAAGCACAATTTAACATGTAAGTTACATGAGGAAGAAAATATATTTTTGAATTTAGTAGAGAAAAGGAGACAGGATTTCCATAGAAGGGCTTCTGAACCGAAACCTCAGATACCTAAGTGGGCTGAGAGAGAAGAACTTATTGCAACTGGCAAGACTAATGCTGCTATGTCCCTGGACCTTGAAAAGAAAGGGAACATCTGTCTCCATAGGTTCAAAACAAAGTATAACATTATATTTATTGGTTCCAGTGAATGTGAGCACAATTTTCTGATAATAGGTGGATGGGGACTAAAAGATCCAGTATTTCCTGGAGTTTATTGTCTGAGGAAACAAAGCTTACTTTAGGCTGCCTGACCATTGGTATGGGAGTTGCTATTTTGGAATAGTATTCCCTAAAGAATATCATGTAAAACGAATCACTGGAAGCAATAAAGAAAACAACAGACTAACACACAAGAAATAAGCTAGTTTTTCAGAAATTGTAGGAGATATCTTTAGTGCATTGATACCTTCAGTGGGGAGTAATTCTGAATACACAAAGAATTTGTAAATTATCTACAGTGGTGGATCACTTATCGACTGACACTGCTAGAGGATTCTTATTGATCAATACCAAATTAGTGTTAGTAAGATCTATGGTTTTACAAAATCGACTTGCCCTTGATATATTATTGGAAAAAGAGGGCAGAGTCAATAAAATGTTGAAGGTGCAAAATTGTTGCACCTACATACCTGACAAAAGTGTTGAAATTGGAAGATATGTAAAAAATATCACAAATTTGGAAGAGGACTTGAAACCACTGGAAGTTGACAGTGTATGGAAGAAACTAACAAATAGTATTTTTTTTTATAGGTAGTTGGTTTTCTAATGAAGGGAGAAGTATTATACGTCAAATACTGATGCCAATTATGGGAATAACATTATTAGCCTTAACAATAATGGTTTGGTGCAAATGGTGCAGAAAAAGAAAATGGTATGGAGTGAATGAAAAGATAACAAAAAGAAAATATGAAGAAAGTCAGGTTGAAGAAATAAAGGGAGATATTTACAAAAGAATTAAGGGTTTCCAAAAGAGAAAAGGAAAGGGAAATAAAAAAATGGAAGAAATTGAAATGGGAAATTGCTAAAGTTGGCATCTGGTTTAGTAATTAAGTGATGGCATAGAATGCCACCACAGAGGGGATTGACGGAGCAAGGTTTCATACGTAAGAAACTTGCTCGGATGCAATCCTCTCAAATAACATGTAATAATGTAACCAACATGTTTCATGGATACTAATAATTGCATTACACTACATTTTACTTCATCTAGGGGAAGCTTTTCAATGTGCTTTACTAACAAGTAATCAGAGTGGCTTAAAATGGCTGCCGAAAATGTGGGAATCTTCTGTGCATGTGTCTACTGCATCTACATAGTATGACATCTTTCTCTTTGGTAGGAAATCTTAGCAGCTGTGCAGTAGTAATTAAAAGGCCGCTTGAACTTCACATGCTAAATGCACATGCTACTCTTAAACTAAACCTTGCACGTCTTACTAAACTGCTAATGCAATAGTTAAAATAAATTAAGGGGATTAGAGTAGGAATAAGTGGTATACAGTGCATTCATTTATATTCGTATTCTAACATGTTTTTCTTTAACTTTGTTCGTATTTGGGCCTGGAGGGTGACTGAAATCTCCATCTTGCCTGATTATGCGCAAGTGCACGGGACTCTGTCAAACTCCATGCTGTGACATTGAAACCCAGCCAAGGACACTTTAACCAGAGAAGCCCCTTGGAACACCACCTCTTGACCCAGAGAGGGGAAGGAGAAAAAGTAAAAATCCGCTTACAATGTATTGATCCTAATGTGAGATGCTGTGGGAAATAAAGCTTGGGAAAGTAATTAAAGGGAGGGAACATAGAACAATACGTTTAAGAAATGACATTACATTAGTATGGTGTGATGACCTCTCCTCATCCCATTGTCCAATCAGAAGTAGGGGATTCACGAATATTGAAACATTGGGGGGTTGTACATACACTTAGAAAAGTATAACTAAGGTAGGCTCAGTCATTTAGATTGTCAGACTTGTCACTGACCTATCACTGCAACAGAAGACGGCGGATGCCACGGTGGTCAGAGACGCTGTTCGAGCATTCTGACAGAAGATTTGAGAAAGGAGAGACGGAGAGAGACGGAGAGAGAGAAGAGTCGGAGATATTACATGAAGAAGACAAACCTTTCCATCCATAAGGGGGAAGAATCAAGGAGAGTAGTACCAGAGAGGGGTGCAACGCTGGCGTTGCACTTAAAAGAGGTCACCTATCCTGTCCTGAACCTGCCCTGAACTATTGGCTCCTGTTCAAAGCTTGTCAATTGCCCAAGCGCATGCAGGTGTCTCCCTTTCAATAGTACTGTACAGTCTTTCTACATCAGATAACAACCTGGAGGCAAAGGCAATAGTGGCCTCAACACCAAATGGCGCCAAGACTAGCATGCACTGTTATACTACATTGCTGACCACTACTAAAGAATTTTAAAGCTGTATCTTTAGTTAATAAATTCTCAATCTCCAACAAAACCTTTTATTTTTCCAGACCCCACTCAAACTTTTATTGTTTTCTAAGCATCCTTTTCAGTGGTTCCATAATGGTGGCGTATCCACAAACAAATCTGCAATAATAATCACTTAATCCTAAAAAGGATTTAAATTCCTCTTTATTGCTTGGAGGAGAAACCTCTCTAAGCGCTTTAAGTAAGTCTTCCTTGGGTCTGACACCATGGGCGGTTATGCAGTGCCCTAAATTCTCACCACTGCTAGTGATAAATTTGCACTTATCTTTTGACACTGTCATACCATGTTTGCACAATATTTTTAACACCATGTGTAAAATGCAATTATGTTCAGACACAATTTTTGCAAATATAAGAATATCGTCTTGAAAGGCTAACACCAGTTACATCCTTGAAGAAGGTAGATTTACATTTTTTGAAACACACTAGTCAAACTAAATGTCAAACACAAGTATTTGTATGCGCCAAATGGTGTATTAAATGAGGTAAGTGCCCGTGACTCTTCTTTAAGAGGTTCCTGGTGGTAGACTGCCTTGAAATCGATATTACTTAAGATTTTAGCCCACACCAAGGTAGATAGCAGTTCATTTAATTTTGGTAAAAGGAAGCAATCAACTTTGCTTTTCTTATTAAGTGAACATAGATCAGCACACAGCAGAATCTGCCCAGATAAAGGAACATCTCTCACTTTGTGCTTCACCTGTACTGCATCAGGTTTCAAAGTAATATCATTCTTGAACCCTTGGACAGTTTCTATGTCATCCAAAATAAACAGTTAGAGTTTTAGAAATAATATGTTCAATATTATTATCATTGGTTTCAAGGGAACATTTGTGCTTGGTCTTAAACAATCTAAAGTCTCCCTTGATCAATCCAGCCCATGATGTCCCTTCCATTCACAGCCAGATACATTATTGTAAATATCTCCCTGCCAGAGACATTTAATCCTCAAATAACCCAATTGTCTCTATTTCCGACTCGCCCTAAGCAATGGTTCTCATGTTAGCTTGTTTAAGCAAGGTATTGTGCCAGTGTAACTTGAAAGAACATTCTGATAACATAGTGACATGTGAACCAGAGTCCACCATGACTCTGATATTGACCTTACCTATTTTAACCTTACAATATGCCCATTCATCCTGGCTACTGATGCCACTTCATTTATACCAGATGTATCATTGGTTAACTGTTCATTGCCTTCCTGTTGATCGGTACCGACAGTTAAAATTGTCAAAGAATTCATTTAACCCTCAATATGGTCATACTGCTGTTCTATATCAGGAACAAAGCTCACTTTCACTGTTGCACTATTTTTGCATACTTTCATAAAGTTACCTATTTTTTCTTTACATTCAGTATACCTTTTACCTTGAGCTGGACAACCAGGACTGTTTGCCAAATAACTAACCGAACCACATCTATAACACACAGCAGATTTTAAAACTTTGGGTTTGTGCTTATCCTGTAATTTGTTTACTGCACTCACACTCTTCTGCACCACCAGAAGCGCCCAACAACACTTTTACTGAATCCAGAGAACGTTCTATGCCTTTGGCAAACTTAACTATTTGATCAAGAGTAGGATTAGTGGCACATAAAAGGTGTTCGTGAACTTTCATAGAATGACAGTTTAAAACAATTTGGTCTCTAGGATATTGATATTTGGTATTCTCAAATTTGCAACTGCTAGCCAAGATCCTAAGAACAGCCACATACTGATCAATGCTTTCACCAGCCACTTGCTTTCATTAGAAAACATTAAATCTCTCTAATACAATGCTCTGAGAAATGTAAGGCCAATTTTTTTCTGCTTCCATAAACACATTCCACCCTGCAGCATCTTCAGAATTTTCTTTTGGGGATTGAATTTCAGGCAAATTATCAAATATTTTCCGTCCCTCAGTTCTAAAGCAATTGTACAGGATAGCAAACGTCCTGGCAGCGCTGTAATTAGTCCCATCAATAGCAACCAAATAGTTTCTGAATACTTGCGCCCAATGTATCCACTCCATTTTAGGCTTCCCTGGCTAAGCCACAAAATGATCAGGTTGTTGCAAGTTACCACTTCCAGACATAGCGCAACTACAAAAAATTAAATCAGCAAAGGAACAAAACAGAAACTGCCAGACATAGCGCAACTACAAAGAAACAAAAAAGAAAAATCAACACAGGAAAAAAACAGCAATAACAGAGAAGGAAAGGGAAATGTTACCGCAGAGTACTGCCAGGTGATTTGAAAGTGAAAAGGAGATCCTTAAGTTGTGGCACGCAGAATATTTAAAGAAAAAATAAATAAATAATGGAAGGAACACCAGATCAGCGGTCAATTTGCACACAACTTGCACGCCGATCCAAACAAAGGGTCTTGGCAACGTGTCTCGGCAACCAAAGCGCCTTGGCAACCAGGCGGTTTGTAACACGTGCCAACAAGTGCTGCCTAGCAACAAGCAAAGCTTGGTTGTGAATGTGCGTGCACAGCACATCTTCTTGACAATGCATGAGCCACAGTCACAGTGCGTATAACAGTGCATGAGCCTTAGCACTGTGCTGCCTCATATACGTAATGAAGCGTCTCTGGGGTGACGTAAGATCATCCACTCAATCAGGCTCCAAATCAACATATCCAACAAATCTGAAAGCTGCTGAAGTAAAAGAAAGGCACCACAGCAAGGGATTGACCAGCGAAGAACAAATCCGTAGCTGGAATAAATTGCAGACGGCCTCCCAATAGTAAGGAAAAATAAATCTGATACTCCTGTGAATATGTTCCCAGTCGTTGCCAAAATGTTGAAGTTCATGAATCCAGTAACCACGCTGTAGTAAGTAAATCCACAACTTATTTATTTAAGTATTTGTGATCCAAAGTGAAGAGTCCATCTACAAGCGTCCGCCTAGTTCCGCTGTTCCAAAGACCAACCGTCCTACAAGGCTGGAACACAGAACATGTGAGCCGGCTTGTAAGATGCGCTTACAGGTTACACGAAACATACAAATGCAGAACAAAGAATACAGAAAAAATGGATGACCTCATGGTGACGATATCACACACAGCATCATCTGCAGGGCTTTAAGTGGGACGGGTCCTGCCGTAGCTGAGCACCGGCAGTTCTAAAAAGCAGGTGCTGAGACTGGTCCCTATTGAGCTCTACATTTTTGCCCTCACTCTCGGGATGAAAAGAAAAAAATCTTAACTTTGCAGTAGCACCACCTTTCACTGATTTGATATCACTTTAAAGAGATTTGTTATAGTTCTTACAGCCTTATCATTTCAGACTAAAGCACTTTCAACACTTAATACGACGAAGCCATAGTTGTAGCTTATTTATCTTAGGCAACTAACAACCATTTGCAAAGCCAATAGTCCTTGCTTGTTATAGATGTAATGTTACTTGCTGTATTATAGATCTGGATGCAATGACAGAAGCAGCAAATTACCAGTCGGGCGGCACACTGTGCTAAGCACAGATATTTAGCTTATGTGTTTGAAACAGCGTCTTAATTACATCGGCCACGTCCCTTTCAGAGACCCCCCAGTGTTTTCATCTCACTTAAAGCCCTGGTCTTAACATTCTACACACATGCTATAAATACTTGAAACCTTCAGCACCTACATTCTACATGATCTACAATAATTCTACATTCTACTATTAGATTATTACTGCCCATTACTACACACCCATTCCTTCTAATGAAAACAAAAAAACTGAAACTTGCACTACAGATGCAAAAAATAAAAACAGCACATTTGCTATAAAATTACACACACTTTAGTATTGTGACACAGATAAAATCCTCCAAAAATGTTTTTTAAGGTTTCTGCCAAATGTACTTTCCTCATACTTTCAACAGAACCACTTTGATTGCCCATCTTCCCATTACCACATCCAGCAATGGAATTTACATTGTCCACAATAACACTTTGACTCTCAGCACTCTGAGTCACACACCTTCCTCACTCATACTTTTTCAGTTCTTACACAAACATCAGTTGCTGCTTGCATTTCCTGATTTACAACTCCTCCTACATTTTCAGTGTTAACACTTAACCACCAGTACCGTCCATGCTGCTCACTCTCACTATAAGCTTCCTTCCTTATGTTACTTCAAGTGACTTTAACTACTGCCAGTCTACTCGTGTGAGAAATACTGCCATCATCCAGTTCTACCTTATTCTTCATCACTTTCACAATTTGCTTTAGATGACTGCACTTTTACCTTTTGCAACTTTTGTGGCAGATTTAACTCTTACCCTTTGTCCATACAATTTTATGTCCTGTACACCAAGTTTATTATCATAATATGATTTGTTCGTTCCCTGCGATGCCAATAAACACTGTCTCACTTCCTCCACATTCCTCTATTCACCCAGCCAGGATTAGCCTTGGGATGTGGTACCCGACCTCTCATTATACCAAATGGACTTTCTCCTGTAGAATCATGAGTGGTTACCCTATACTGCCAAACCATTTTCTTCAATTTTGTACCAAAATCCTTACGACTTCTATCAGCCTGTCACAAAATATCCTTGATAACTCTGTTCACTCCCTCCACAGCACCTTTACCCCATGGATTATAAGGTGCAGAGAATCTCTGAGTAATTCCAGCAAATTCCATGAAATCCTTCATCCCCATGACCTGAATTGAACTACATTGTCTGTGGGTAAAGATTTAGGAAAACCTTCCCTCAAAAATAGGTCATCCAAAAATGTAATCACTATTTTATTTTCCACTTTGTCCACCACTTCCACTTCTAGCCATTTGGAAAACAAATCTATCAAAATTAGGATGTACTTAAGTGACACATCATAGATCCCAAGATGTTCAATGCCACATCTTCCCATGGCAGAGCAGGGCAACCTAACAAACTCAAAGGGGTGTTAAGTGTCTTTTGAGATTTATCCACACTTTCACATTCCATGCACGACCTGACAAACCTCTCTGTTTCCATGTCAATTTTTGGCCACCAATACAAGGCTTTAAACTTCCGTTTAGTGGGTGCTATTCCTGCATTCCCTTCATGACAGAGAGAATTTTTTTTTCTCATCTTGTGTAGTGGTATCACTTTGTCACCTCTCACAACAAACATGTCTTCTACTCCCAACTCATCTCTAAATTTCCAGAACTCCTTCAATTCTCCCAGCATTTCAGTTTTCACACATTCTCCTAAGCAATGCATGATCCTATGTCTGACACTCTTTAAAATATCATCTTTTGCCTGTACCTCCATCCGCTCTTCTTTTTGCAAACCTTTGACACACCATTTGTGAAGATTCCTAATATACACATATCAGTCCATGTATTATCAACCACCTCTATAAGAGCCAGTGATAACCTGCTCCAAAAATCACCTGTCATATTCTTTTTTTCAGGCTCATATTGGACCTCATAAGGAAAATCCTGTAAGCACATGGATATACATGCAATTCTTGCGGAAGCTCTGGACGAAACATCAGTGGTCAAAAGTTTTGTCAAAGGCTTATGATCTGATCGCACAAAAATATTTCTCCCCATAAGAATTTTCAAAAATGTTCGAGTGCCCAAACACAGGCCAAGGTTTCCCTTCTGGTCACAGAGTACTTCTCTGTAGGCGAGAGTGATCTAGTCTGGAAAGCTATGATTACTTTGTTACCATTGATGGAGCGGATTTTTTGCAAAAAGAAACCTGCTCAGATTAACATCCCTGTGTAGTGACAAAGGCACTCTTGTGGTTTGAGACCCTGTGATGACCTTTGACTACAATTATTTTAACTGACTTTAGTGTGTTATTTCGTCCTAGCCTGGATGTACGATGTCCTGCTTCTCTTCTTTCTTGTATCTTGCTGTCTTTCAGTGGGAGCTGTCAAGGAGTAAGACAGTCTTGCCAAGAACGTGAGGGATGTGCATTTGAAAGCATGAAAGGGAGAGAGAGGTGTGGAATGTAATTATGAAGTGCTTACTATTGGCTTTGACATGGCCTCATGTCATCTTGTTTTCTGACTTTGCCTTGCTTCAGCATTTCTGCGTACACAGCAGCGCTTGCAAGTTGTTTGGGTTAGGAGAATTATGAGAATTACCATTGGCTTTGACATGGCCTCATGTCACCCTTTTCCCCTGGCTTTGCCTTGATTCAGCTTTTCTGCGTGCACAGCAGCGCTTGCAAGTTGCTTGGGTTATTCACGTTCAAGGTCTTTCTGTTATGGTGAGGTATTGTTTGTGTTCTGAAAGGCTTTTGTAAACTTCTTCAAGATAAAGGCTGGAACATGTGAGTTTGGAGAAGGGAACGTGAGAGCTCCTTCCTGCCGTGGGAATGCTTGCTTGAAACCTGGCCAGTCCTGGTAAGATTCCTCTGGCCTACTGGGAGGTCTCTCTCAAATCGTCCAGTGTGTTAAAAGCTGAGGGTTGTGAACTTGGAAACAGGGAGTTTAAAATCTGAGTGAGGACGGATGTGTCTATCTCGGAGTGAACCCTGGTTGCTGACACTCTCAATCAGAGCTGTTTACTTCCCCAATTTGAGATGCAGTGTTTTGCACCAGGTTTTGATTATTGCCATTGTGATGTGAGCCAGTGGCTGTGATCATTTGATGTGTGAGTGAGTGTGTTTTCTTTGTGATGTGAGTCAAAGTGCACCTCCAAAGTACTCATTTGATGTATTTATAGCTTTCCGATCTCTTGCAGGACGTCCAGATTATTTGCTTGAGTCTTATCTCATATTATTTGCTGCTTGTTTATTTTCAGTATTATTCATGCATTAAATTTACCAAGTGTGTTATTATTGCTTGCATATAAACATATATAGATATCTCTTTGTATATTTGAATCTTTTGCATTTGATATCTGGGAAAGCTTTTGAGAGCATTGTGCAAAATGAACCCCAAGCCTTATTCTAAAGAGAGAGTCCTTGCATTTTGTAAAATAAAACCCTTTTCTAAAGGTGCTGTGTTAAAGTGTTTTGACTGCGTCGGGTGTTGGTCTACTGTGTGGAAGATTCTGAGATTATCTGATAGGCGCATTCAAAACACCCCGTAATACATAATAACAGTGTGCAGTGTAAACTAACGTACAAAACACAATGAAACATGTGGGAAACGGCTTTGCGCACGCATGCACTAATGTGAAATAATGCATGAAAGAACTAAGCTGCATTTACGATTGCGCTTTGAAAGAACAAGAAATAATGCATGAATAGGCTGCATCCTGCATCTTGCTTTAAAAAAATAAAATAAAAAAATAATGCTGCTTTTACCTAAATCTTTGCTAGAAAAAACATTAACATGGGATAGTGCAAAGGTGGGTGGTAGACAGTGAAAAGTTAATGTCTATGTAATTATTAAATGCCTGTATTTTGTTTGTCATAGTGAGATGAACGGGCCTGAAAATGCATTAAATTGCCACGATAGTTGAGCTGGAGAGAAAACCTATAATAATAAAGTAAATAGACAGCAAAGGCTGAGGACAGCAGAAGAGGCACGAAGGTCCAAGATCATTATGCTGAAAAGACATTGTTTGCCTGCCAAAAGGTTGAGACTGGCCGTGGGACCCAAGACTCCTTCCACGGACATAGCTGAAAAACATATGAGAAAATAATGAATAAAGATACATGTATTAAATGTATGAACGATTCAAAGCTTATGTCATGAGAAGGGAAGTAGAGGGAAGTAGAACAATAGTCTATAGTAAGCTAGAATGAAATCATGATGGTGTGACAGACCTCCTCCCGGCTCATCCAATGAGAAGTCACATTTTATGAAATGTTTCAACTGGTGTGGGTTGGACATGTAGGTTTTAGTGTATAATTGGGATGCCTTTAGGAGTGTGGTTTTAGGCAGCTCGTCGGTAGGAGAGAGAGAAGGGTGATGCGTCGCTGTTCGTTGGTTTGAAGAGAGGCCTAGCTGATCCTGTCCCTGTCCCGTACCTGGGTTCTGAAGTCTTTGTTCCCTGACTCTATTTCAGGGGACCCCCACTACAACCTGAACCAGGGTGGTGGTATTTCACTGATCTTTGGGTTAGTATATCAGTCTGACTCGTACTTTGCATAATTATTTGCAAATGTATTTTTGTCTCTGAAACTTATGTCTTTTCATCTATCCCCTCTGTCTTTTTTATATTGTTTCACATTTTTTTGCTGAAACTTGTGTCTCTTCCTCTACCCCCTCCGTCATATGTTTATTGTTTTGCATTATTTTGCTAAAACTGTCTCTTAATCTATCCACTCCTTCATGTGCATATTGTATATTGATGATAAGTATGACACTGTTTGCATTTTATGATGTTTTTCTCTCCCTCTTGTGAATTTCATTGTATGCATTTGTAACCGTATGCAATGAGCATTTACTTTTCATGATTATTTGAGATAAATTTTATTAATCTTACAGAGAGTCTGTGATTACTTATCTGACTAAATAGTTAGTTAAATAGTACTATTATTACCATCAACTACTCAACCAATTAGTTCATCGACCAGAGGAAACAGAGTTGATATAGATTTAGTTATGTATTTAGAAAAAGTTAAACATGCACCTGTGAAGAAAACAAACTATTAACATCATTAAAACTTGACCCCCAGCGCATCAGGTATTTGGGTGAATGTGTATGGGCCATTTGTATGTGATGTTATCGAGAATTGATCCCTGATTAATTAGTAGCACTGGATCACCATTATCACATTTCTGGGTGAGCACTGTTGTGTTGGTGCTCGAGCGTGTGCTTGAGCCACCCTGGCTCGCGGGATTCTAGAGCTTGGGTCGAGCTTTGGGGTGGAATGTGTGAGGGTTGGTCTTGGGACGGACCTGGGAGCTGCCTGGTGTGTGGGCTCTTCCTTGCTGTCAGGGGTTGAATTTATTGGAATAAAGCCTACATCTGAACTACCTTGAGTGCTTTATTTCTTTCCATCAATGGCGAAGAGAGACCTAAACCCCGCGAACCTACGCTGCCTACGATTTTCGGCTACCAGCTACATTTAAAGAAAATATGACAGCACTTGAATAAGCCGTCTATCCTGCTAATGTGAATGCTGCATTTCACATTTCTAGGCACCAAGTACCAAGGATTTTGTGTACTGCCTACTTGGGGCATATCTGGCAAAAAGGCATCCTGGTTACTGTTGGTGGAATTGCCATTCGGCCTAAGTTTTCGAGGTGTGGCAGTGTTCCACACTTGAGTGGCAGCGAAGGAGGAGGCTGTGTCGTCTGCAGCTCCAGAGGCTCGTCTCTTCTACGGCTGCAATGTTGTGTCGAAGGCATAAAGGAAGAGGTCCTGACGTGGATCTTCGTCTACAACCTCGTGATGAACGTTGTAAAAAGGAAATCCTGCTGTTCCTATGGCACACGTCACCACTCTAGGTCACGCAACGTGACATTGCGTGACACCCATTTAGTTGCATTTTGAGTTTCTTTGGCAACAGCACGTACGAAGCTTGCAGTCGCAGGCTGTCTCCTCACACTTCAAGTTTGCGCTTTTTGCCAGCCATAATGCGCGTATTCAGTGATTCCACTCCAGTGATACCAGTGCATCAACAGTGATAAGCACACTGCGTGTTACTCCTTACTTACTTCTCAGAATTAGAGGTACATTTCATTTTGTTGTATCCTAACTTGCCATCTCAAGTATTTTGTATTGTTGCATATAACTCATTAGGATACAGATCTCTTCTGTGTAATTATTTACATTCCCCTTTATGGATATGGCTATGGCTACCATGAATCTTCCTGCTTCACAGTCATTCATGATTAAGGATTGTGAAGTATCTAGCCAGAAATGGGAAGAATGGAGAGATTACCTGATTAAATATTTGGATACTTTTGAGAGTAAGGAGTTAACCTCAGAGAGGAAAAGAAAACTCCCCTACATTGTTTAGGTCCTGGTGGTTTAAGACTATATAACCAGATCAAGAAGAAACCTTTGGTTGGAAGTCAGGTGAATGATTGCACTCAAGCTATCGCAGACTTAAACTCATATTTTGCTCCTAATGTGTGCAAAGCTGTGCACAGATTCAACTTTTATCACAGAAAATAAGGGTCCTGTGAGATGGTGGAGGATTATATAGCGGCTCTAAGAAGGCTAGCTTTGTCATGCAAGTTCGGCATTATTGAAGAGGAACTAATTTGTGACCAATTGATTATGCATTGTAATAATCTGAATCTTCAAGATAAACTGTGGATTAATGGAGACGCAAGCTTACGAGAAATTAGTTCCATTATTAGCAAAGCTGAAGTTAATTCTAGATGTGCCAAATCTGTTGTGGCAAATAGTAAACTGGACAAGGGTGAACACATCGTAAAATTGGTAAAAGGGAACTATTCTCGTTTAAATGACCATTCTAAAAAGAAAAATGATAAATTACATGTGAAAGAAAAAGAGGCATACAAAGATTGCACAGAGAAATTCTCTGAATTAAAAGGGAAGTGTTACCGTTGCGGTAGTTCTTCTCATTTAGCACATGATAAGAAGTGTCCAGCTTTAGGCCAGAAGTGTGCTTATTCCAAGGTTTCTGGTCATTTTGCACGTGTGTGTCGCAAATCTAAGTCGGTGAAGTGTGTGGTAGATGAGTATGATCAAGGGGATAAGAGTGTTGATTCTGATGGTGAAGAGAACAAAGTCTTCTGTCTTCATGAGGAATTCAATGATGCTTGTGGTAAGCTGAGAAATAAAACAGTTTAGTTTTATTTCTAACAGGTGGGGTTCCAGTTACTCTTATGGCCAACCCGGGGATCACCCTACTCTATTATCAACAAAAACAAATGGGAGGAAACATTTTGTGAGAAAATTGGTTCTGAACTAGAGAATCCTGATTTGCACCCTGTAAGTTATACAGGTGAACTCAATGATTTGCTTGGTTTTCGAAAATTCTCCTTTGAATTTAAGGGGAGACAAGCAGTTTGTAAGCTGTATGTGTCTCTTTCTGGTCCCTGTGTTTTAGGCTGGTGGGATCAAGGTGAGTTGGGGATACTCCTGGATCCTAATAGTCCAGATCCCGTTATGAGTGTGAAGACAGAGTGTGAGGACCTATGTGAGGAATTTGTAAAAAAATCCCCCAATATCTTCCCTGGGAGCATTGGTGAGCTCAAGTGTTTTTCACACAAAATAAATCTTAAGGAAAATGCTTGCCCCTGCATCCACAAGGTTAGAAATATTCCCATGAGCGTCAAGGATGAAGTTGTCAGTGAGATTCAAAAGCTGGTTGACAACGGGATAGTTGAGCGTGGGAAGTCCTCGGACTGAGTCGCCCCCTTGTCGTTGCACGCAAAGCCAACTTCAGGGTTTGTCTATGTGTGGACTTGAGGGCACTCAATAAGAATATTTTTGTAGATGTATTTCCGTCCCTAGAATCTCCTAGTTACTTTCAGCTACCAAGAACGGTAGGTTCTCCATGATTGACCTAACCTCTGCGTAAAACTAAGTGCATAGTAAACACTTAAACGCTTTTGTCAGCCCTATTGGCACTTTCCAATTATGGTGAGTTCCTTTTGGGTTAGCTTCAGCGGCTGCCATGTTTCAGCGTCTCATGCACTTAATGCCTGAAACTGATGCCACTGATTGATACCTTAAATTATCGTCATCAACTTGACTTTCTTGATTTGTCAATCAGTGACAATCCAGCCATCAACTTATGCGGATCTGACCATACATCCACGATAAGGATTAATCGTGGTAATATTGACTATATAAGGGTCCTTGTTTATGCAATATCTACTGACCTGAAGATGGTCTGACGGACTGAGGCCACTGAGACCGAAACGTCGACTTCACCATCTTTTTCTGAGATATTTGTTGGTCTCCAGTGACTATTATTCTCATTAGGATTCATTTGATTTTACCTCTTTTCATGATTTATTACCAATTTGTTTGTTAATTTGTACTCTTTTTAAATTAACTACTGATATATAAACAAATTTATATTTTCAAACAAATAAGATATTTCCGTGTTTCTGTGCTCTTGATTCTCATTTATTGTTGTTGTCAAAGGACACTTTGGTGAATGTTCTCATGAGAGTCACCCCCAGAATAATTCTAGAACAGTTATTCATTTAATTTCTTTGAAACAAAATCCCTTGTAAAAGCAGCACGGCACTCCCGCTGCACGGGATACCTGCACACGCCACTTTGCCCTGCATAACTCGGACAGCACATCACACTTTACAGCGGCCCCTTGCTGAGAGGAGGTGCGCCCACCGAATAACGCGGTAAAAGCAGAACGGCACTCCCGCTGCGCGGAATACCTGCGCAAGCCACTTTGCCCTGCCTAACTCAGACAGCACATCGCACTTTACAGCGGCCCCTTGCTGAGAGGTGGTGCGGCCACCGGAAGATGCCGTAAAAGCACTGTGGAACTCCCGCTGTGCGGGACACACGCGGGTGAACAGAGGCCATGGGCGGACCCGTCTGATCCCGTCAGAGCCCAGAGGAGGTTGGGCTGGGCCACACCTCTTGAGTTTCACGTAGAAACTTTGATATTTAATGGTTCTGAACTATTTACTTTGATGTGTATGCATTCATATTGCTTTACTGTACAGCAGAGGGTTTATTTGTGGCTATTGAGGGCTTACTTTATTTTCGTTGAATGGTCATTTTGTGGATTAAGTTGGGATTTGCGTGTCCGATTGGTTAAGATGGGTAAAAGGAAATTGCGGAGAAGTAATACCGAGCAGGTAGCCAGTAAACCGCGAGCTCCTAATATGACTTCGTGGAACTATTTGACGGGAGCAGTTAGCGCCATTGAAAAACACATTTCTACTGTAGAAGAGTCATTAAGCATGGACTCACAAGGGGCCCAACCGAATAGTAAGGCTAATGCTTTACAAAATAATGAGTTGAGGGAAGCTTGCACTTCACAAAATACTATCACAGAGAAATTGAATGGCTGTGTCCAGGTTATTAGTGATGACATTTCCCATTTTGATCTGGAGGCCAATTGCCACCCCCACCCAAAAGATCGTGTAAACCGTTAACCAACTTCGATTGGTATTGTCAAGCTTAAAGCTAAAACACAGCAGGGTAAAAGTATTAAAAACAAGGGCACTGTCTTTCCTTCAGGCGAAATGAATAAATTATTAAGCCTGATCATGGACTTAACTAAGTATGTTAAACAATCTACAGGCACCCTGGAGGTGAGACTTGAAAAAATAGAATCAGGCTTGGTAAGAGTTATAGCAAATCAAGATATCATTACTTCTATGGATGGCTCGAGTAAACAGATAATAGGTGTAGCGTGGATAGTGTAGCTATCTCTCAAGGCCAGAAACTAACCAATAGCGCTGCGAGTAAAGACAGTCAACAAGGTGAGAGGAATAGGACTACTAGAGCTATGGGATCCATTAGACCACATGTAACTATGCAAAGTAACAGCTCGTCAATATTGGCAAATGAGCGTAGAGAACCAGGAAAAGATAGTCTGGTAGAACAACAGGGTGAATTAGCGATGCACGATTCATGGTCAAAAGCAGGGCCTACTACTTTAAATCTGCATGAATATCAACCCTTACTACCAATTTTAAATCTACCGCCTGCAGCTACTCCTTATACAGTTGTTTTGGCCAACGTTCCCCCCTCTTCCGAAGTGGGTAATGAAACCTGGACTACACTGAGAAATATAACTATCCATTATCTGGGGAAAAGAACAGTACTGGCTAGTGAAATGTTTACAGCTTTTAAGATTGGTTTGGCGTGTGTTTAAGGGGTGGGTACAAGCAGGAAGACCTTTGAAGGGGACTGTATTGTTCTCTCTCTAGGCATTCCTTCACTGGTTTGTGAAATCTTGCTTAGAACTAAAGATACAAATATTTCTGTTCCTGGAATAAACGTCCTCCTCTTGGGCTTTTTTTATCAGCCCAAATCCCCCTACTTGCCTATTTAAAAAAAAAAGATTATTTTCAAAAGTTTTATATAGCGCTGGCTAGACCCGGAGGTATCATAGCGCTTTACATAAGCATCATATCATAGTTACAGGTTACATCGTTACAAAGGTTACATAGTTCTTAGAGCATGGCCACATAGTTACTTGTAAGGTCGAGATAAACAATAAGCACAAATATGTAAGGGGAAAATCAGTCAAGGTGAGAGATTCAGGAGAGGGGGGTTGGAGCAGGGTAAGTAGACAGATAATGAAGGCGGGAAAGAGCAGGGTAGGGTGAGAGACACAGCATGGGAAGAGGAGGGGAAGGGTGACGGGGACACAAACCGGTAGACGAGTCAAGGCAAACCTCCAAAGTCCAGTAAGCTCTGATCCCAGGGGAAGTGGGATCACTTCCCTAGCTCTATTGCGAGAGGCTCCCTTTGCGCAGTGGACTCTCTTAGAGGGGTCTCTGAGACTCCAAGGCCTACGTACTGGATCCTTCCCCAGAAAGGGGAGAGGGAGTGCTTTGGCAAGGGGTGCCATACCATACCTCAGTGTGAGTGGCTCCCTTGGCGCAGTGGACTCACTCAGCTGGTTCGCTGAGACTCCAGAGTATAAATATTGGATCTTTCCCCAACAAGGGGAGAAGGAGTGCTTAGTCAAAGGGCACAAAGGACAGGGGGGGTAGGCAGAGTAGCAGGCAAGGGGAGAGATTCGGGGGAGAGGGGATGGGAGCTAGGGACAAGACAATAAGGAGAGATGAAAAGAAGTCTGTCTAAAGACCAACTGGGTAGGTGACGACCAAGGAGGGAATCCATGTTCCATCTCCCCTATAGCTAAACTAAGTAGCTCCATCGGGCATCAGACAAAATAGTTCAGTCTCAATACATTGAGAGAGGAGGGAAGGAGAGACATAAATAGAGGGCGGATGCGGTAGGAGACGGCAGGAGAGATGAAAGGAAGTGCAACAATGTGGTTCAACAATATATCAGGAAAAGATCAAACAAGTAAACATTATTCTGTAGTAGGGGATCTCTGTGTATAGTCATAATCTAGTGAATAGTCCCGCCCATGTGCGTGGACCCCGGAGCAATCAAAAATAATCTCTTACAGTGTCAAAAAATGCAGAAATGCATAGACACTTAAGAGAAAATTTTAAGACATATAATGCAGCCCCCAACAGGCTACACTGTCCAGTACTTCAGCTAGAAATTCCACCAAAAAATCCACAAACAGCAAAGCATGTCCAGATTTTCATTTTCTTCAGTACAAACCCCTCTGGGAGATAGAGAGGAAGACCTGGACAGACAAGCCCCATAGGCTGCCATTATGTGTCTCAGAACAGGGTACTGTGCCTTTAAGAGAACTTTCCAGAACTTCACAGTATCCCAGAATGCCTTGCAGGTCTCTCTTACTTTCAGTTCTTTTTTCCGGCTCCTGCAAGCAGGACCCTGGAGCATTGAGCTCTCCCTTTTCAAGGGTTTTGTTGGTGTTTTTACACTAAAATCGTTTTTTGTGTACTTTATCTGTACCTTACAGCTTTCTTCTTGGCTTGTGGCACCCTTTGGTCGAAATAATGACTGCATTATTTGATAAATGCCCGGAGTGCTCCAGGAAGAAGGCCAAGACAGATCCCCATGAGGTCTGTATTCTCTGCCTTCCCTCTTCCCACATCCCTGAGGAGTGTGAGATCTGCCAGGGTTTTTCTGGCAGGACCCTGAAAGAAAGAAAGAAAATCAGGCTTCAGGGACTGGAAAAAAGGAGACAGAAGACACAAGGTGGGTCTGGACATGCTGAGGCCCCTGGGGGGCTCCCCGGAGGCAGGAAGCCCAGCACACGTCCCCATTCTCCGTCTGGGTCGGTGGCACCCTCCAAGACGTCGAGAGAGAAGTCCAAGGCCAGCTCCCCTTCTCCCCAGGGCTCTGGGTCGAGAACACGTCGACCGTCGACGTCGAGGGACCTACATAGGCCGCCGTCGGACGTGGAGACGGTGTCGTTGTCGCTGTCTTCGGCGTCGACGTCGAGCGATCGGCGTCGACAGGAACGGCGTCGACAGGACCAACGTCGACAGGACCAACGTCGACAGGATCGGCGTCGACGCACGCCGCCGAGGCAATACCGTCGATCGCCTTCCAGAAAGGCTTCATCGTCGTCGAGGGGATCCTCGTCGTCGAGCCCGCCGTCGACGCAGAAGTGCTCGACGGCGAGACGGAGGCGTGCCCCGTCGAGGCGAAGGAGATCGTCGTCAAGGTCGACGTCGAGACGCCACACGTCGAGGCGGTCGCCGTCGAGACGCAAGCGGTCGCCGTCAAGGCACAGGAGATCGTCGTCGAGATGGTCTGGGTCAACGTCGAGGCACGCGAGTCGCTCGACGCCGAAGAGGAAGAGACGGTCGACGCCGAAGGGCCGTTCGACGTCGAGGGACCGGCGGTCGACTCCTGAACACCGGTCGAAGGTGCCGGATGCCCGTACTAAGCGCCCTGAGGCTGTGGGGGGCTCCCCTCAGCCCAGGAGGGATGGTGGATCACCGGGATCGGTGCACTCGGAGGTTTATACTCCACAGAAGTCCGTAACACCTCCTCCTCCGTTGCCTAGAGGGCTGCGTCCGAGGATGACTACACCTCCTCCGTTGCCTCCTCTACCTGAGAAGCCTCCACCGGTTCCACCAAGGTCGGCCTCGTTGCCTCACCTTCCGACCCCTCCCAAGAAGACTCCTAAGTCTAAAGAACCGCGTAAGCCCAAGTCGGCCACCCCGGACAGGCCGGTGGACCGGCCGAAGCCCAGGAGGTCGAAGTCTCGCTCCAGACGGAGAGACCAATCGAGGAGCAGGCGCAGGTCCTCCACTCGTTCCAGACGGCGCCATAGGAGGCATAGATCCAGGACGGATACATCTTCCAGGACTCGCTCCTATTCCCCTACTCTGTCCGATTCCCCGGACACTAGGGTGTCCCCTATCGATGACATTGGTACATTCCAGGATGTTCTCCTGAGGGGGGCCGCGAAGTTGGGTATCACGGTGACGGCTCCTACACCTACGACGTCTGTGATATTCGAGACTTTACACAAAAAGAGCCTGTCTCGCCCTCTGTTGCCCTTGGTCCCGGGACTGGTGGAACCGGCACAAGAATTATTTCTTACGCCTGCGGTGGTTAGGGCCGCCCCTTCTAGGCTTTTGAAGAAATACAGGGCACCGGACTCTGACCCTGCCTTCCTGAGGATGGACCCAGTCCCCGACTCAGTGATCGTTACAGCAGCCAGAAAGCAACACTCTACCTCCCCGTCCTCCACCGTGCCTCCGGACAAGGAGAGCCGCTGGATTGATTCGGCGGGAAGGAAAGCATGCGGGACTTCCTCCACCACGATGAAGGCTTCCAGCGACTCGGCATTACTGGGTCGTTATGACCGGGCGCTTTGGGATTCCATCGAACAGTTCGCGGACCTTGTGCCGCGCGACAGGAAGGAGGACTTTATGGAAATCGTCAAGGAGGGGATGCTGGTTTCGAACCAGGCCATCAGTGCCGCGGCGGATATTTCCTTGTTGGCGGCACATGGCTACTGCCACGGTATCAACCAGCGCCGCCATGCATGGCTCAGGCTTACGTCTCTCAAGCCCGAGGCGCAACAGCGGGTGGCCAACCTGCCGTTTTCCGGGGACACGCTCTTCGGAAAACACGCGGATGACGAGATGGCCCGGATGAAGGCCGAGGCGGAAACCCTCACGGCAGTGGGCTTGGAAAAGCCCAAGGACAAGAAGCCATACCGCCAGTTCCAACGGCGGTTCGGTTCGCAAGGGAAAGGAAGAGGACAGTCTTGTATAAGCCTTTGAAGGCCAATAGGAGTGTGGCTCAGGAGGATAGTATCATAATCATATTGGAGGTAGCTGATTTGCACCCTCACAACATAGGGGCATGGGCATTAATAGAGTCCAGATGCTGAAGAAGATCTGATAAAAATAAGTTAAAATGGCAAGGGGCAAGAACACAATCTTGCTTTAGGCCATTATATGTTCGGATTTTCCTTGATATTGAACTACCATCAGCCAGCCTGACTTGAACCCAGGTATCCATATACAAAAGGATAACAGCCCTTAACAGTTTCCCTGTGATACCCAAACCAAGCATTTTTTCCATAACAAATTTCGAGGCACTGAATCAGAGGCTGCCTTTAGATCAATAAAAGCAATATATATTTTGTTTTTTTAAGACAGCTGGCTCCGCAAGTAGTGTCAGGTAGATTGGCCCTTCGCAAACCTTTTTGGTTAAGCAGAATGATACTTTCCTGCTTAGGCCAATTTTCCAATTCTCTCAACAAACTAGAGGCAAAGACCTTTGCATCAACATCAATCAACAAAATTAAACAGTAGTTAGCGAGATTGTCAACCGGGCCACTTTTATAAATAGCCTGCAATATGCTACCTTGCTATGATGCTGGCACAATTTCCAATGTCAATACTTCATTGAGCAATTTATATAAGATTCCAGCCCACATGTCAGCATTGGCACGGAACAAGGCATCAGGCAGCCCATTAGGACCGGGAGGACCATTTCCGCAAAGCCCACGTAGTAGAGTTATTATTTGATTACAACTTTTCCATTCTAAATTAATGCTGAAATCAAAGCTGGAATCACTAAGTTTCACTGTGGAATTCATCCCCTGGCACATGCCACTATCCATATCAATAATTGATATACTATTTTCCCCATAACCAAAGCACATATCTGGTTGATTTACCGCTTGATCCGCTGTGCAATACAAATTAGTAATAAATGTTACCCAACCAGTTTCATATATATTTACACAAAATGCCTTGCTTCCTCCCCTTTCAAACGTGGTAATTACTGCCCAAAATATTTTTGCATTGTTTTGTTTAGAGGCAAATAATAAGCTGTTCCAAAGCCCTGTTTGATAATTAGATTTAGCCTTCCAGACTTCTTGTTTATAAACTTTTCTAAGTTCCTTCATATTTTCTTTATAAACAGAGTAGGATTGATGGAATCTATGAGCATAAGCCTCCCGAATAGCTCATTTAAGATTTTTTTTTTTTTTGCATTTTCTTTAAAAAAAAATGTTTTTATTTGCATTTTAATCAACATAAACACAGCTGGCAAGTCACAAGTGATTAACCATACACCCCTGGGCTCCTCCGACCCCCCCACCCACCCTCCATAGTGACAACATCATAATCATCAGCATGACAAGATCCAACACCCGCCTACAGTACATCTGTGTGCATAATCCATTAAACAGCTAGCAGCCCCCTTCGAGTCCGGTGCCCACCGGCCAGCCTTCATCACCTCGGAACACAGCCCTATTCAGCAGGACCCTTAGCACAGCAATCAGAACCCAACCCCCCTTCAAGGCCATGATACCTTCTCCACTTTCCCCATACTCTTCGGAATTTCCGGGGACAGCCTCTGGCTTTATAGGTGACCCTTTCCGCTGCCATGTACAGATCCATTCCTCTTCTCCATTCCCCCACCTGGGGCGGCGACAGTGCTCCCCACCCCCTCACTACATCCCTCTTCGCCACCACCAGGGCCAGCATTGCGAAGATCAGGTGTGGGCGGCTCAAATCCACCTCATTGGTTATGCCTAGCAGGACAAACTTAGGTTCTATAGCAAGCTCTGTCTCCAGCACATTATTTAAGAGATTTTTTTATCTGAAAAAGCTTAGATGTAAACCATACTTTCAAATATCTTAATTGATTATTTGGTTTCCTAAACTATTGGGCTGCAAATTTCCCCACCCGGAACGTTGTTATAAAGTTCCATTTGTAAAGCATATTGACATCCCCCAGCTCACACTGATCACATTCCTTTAGTAATGTTTTAGCAGCTTGTGTTATTTTCTCTTCTTAAGCTATATGCCAGACTAACCTCTTCACATTATATGAGGAGTGGGCCATGTTAGGAAGTTTGTTAGTTCTAGGATTGAACTTGACAAAAAAATTAAATGTTACGATCTGAGGATTATGATCACTTTCGAGCCGAGGGACTACTGTATAGTCAGACAATTTTGTTCTTAAGTTATGTGAAATAAATGTGTAGTCAATAATTGATCCTTGTTTAGAATTTTTAAACAATGGAATGAGCTTAGATTTTTCTTTTAACAAACTAAACCCAGCCTTGGACATAATATCACACAACACTCTTTTGCAGTTCCGTTAGTCTTACCATTTACTGAAAAAAACGGAATGAGATGCAAATTAAAATCACCAGAGACTAGAAGGCCTGCTTCAGGGTTCTACATTATTAATTAACTTAAAATATCTCGCAAGATATACAGCTGCGTAATTTTTTATATTTTCTGTTACTTAGATACACATTGAGTATAATTAAACTAAATTCAGTATTAAATAACACAAGACATTGTAGCCAGCCCAGATTGAAATCCACCGCCGCTTCCACTACTAAATTTAGGTTGGCTGCAATGTAACACGACAGTCCGCACGGCCTGATTTATTCGTTTGCACTGCCAGGAGACTATATTCATTAAACCCAAGCAAGGGAGTCATTTGTTCTCTCCATATTTCCTGAAGTAATACAATTGTAAAAGAATTTAGAAATAATATTGTATCAGGGTTAGACAGTAGATGGTTCAGCCCATGAACATTCCAACAGCATAATCGCAATTGCACAGCATTAACATCTGTAGCTAAAAACTTTCAATTTCCATCTCCTCAAGGCACCTTCGTCAGAGTAGCTGGAAGCCAGGACCAATCCTCCATTCACACATTATTGCTAGGTAGCCACTCAAAAATTCGACCCCCTGTTTGTGAGTTGGTAATCAAAAAGTCTGTACTACAAGATGTATTTATTATTTATTATAATAGCTAGTATTATATATCACATTTAGATTTCTGTATTTAGCACATTTTCTTCATAAGATATTACTTATTACATACTGGAAAACATTTGTTTGTTCTTTTTGTCAATCAAATATACATCAGATATGATGTTATGAGTGTATTTATTAATATTTATCTTCTGCAATCTTTTCAGAAAATGTTGTACTGTTTATTGTACTTTGTAAAATGATAATTAAATATGTAAACACAAAAAAAAGAGATTGATTAGCTGATGGACCTGTTGCTCCTCTAAGTACTTATTACTTTCAGACGTTATTCTTTCCTTATCCACCTTAAGGGCCAATACCTCCAGAATCGGGGGACAATGTAAACAGGTCCAATTCTCAACATTAGTACCACATTCCATAAAATACAGACTTGAGTCTAAAATGTTGGTCACAATTTCACTTGAGGACCAAGTTGTAATATTAGACTCACAAAGAGTGTTTTGCTGTATTTCTTTAAACTACACCAACGCCAAATCAGTGGTTTAAATAAATGATAATTCAGGGATAATTCATAATAAGGGTCCCACCCACAGGGGCGGTCACCTACTTGACCCCATTTTTTCCAATATTCCTCAGTTACTTTGTTTCCCATCCCTACCGATTCTTTGGTCGGACCATTATTTAATTAGGTTTACAGTTGTTAGTACTGAAGCATTGTCTAATAGCAGATCTCCTGGGAGCATAAAGAAGAGAGACTGGAAAAAATTGGACATAGGTGCTTTCAATAAAGCGCTGGCTGACCACTCGCTGTTTAGTCGGCCGGACCTAGCAGATATTGAAACTGTGGCTAGTGCTGTGAACGCCTGGCTCCTTAAAGCCATTGATAAAACAGAGGTTTTAATCTTTGGCCCAAATCCGGACCTTTGGAGCTCAAGGCACTGACCTTCAGAAATGGGATGTCTTCCCATTCCGTCAGACCAAGTGCGAAATTTAGGCATTATCATTGATAATGGCCTAACCATGCAACCTCAAGTTAAGAAGTTAGCAGCCATGTGCTTCACTATTTTAAAGTGGCTCAGAAAAATCATATGGATGCTGCCTGAAGACACGCAAAAGTCTGTAGTCAATGTCCTGATCACCTCGCGGCTCGACTACGGAAATGTCCTTTATTTGGGGTCTTCACAAGCTGTTATGAGACGTCTCCAGCTTGTGCAAAATGCCACAGCTAGACTGTTGTGCAAGTGTCACAGGAGAGAACGCATGTCAGGACATCTCAGGGCATTGCATTGGCTCAGAGTCGAGAACAGAGTAAAGTTTAAGACTCTAAGTTTTATGCACAGAATTAAATGTGGCTCTGCCCCTAGATATCTACAATCTCTGGTACATACTTACCTTCCGGCCCGATGCCTGAGATCGATTTAGAAAAGGGGGTGGTGATGAACAGAGTGTCTGAGTTAAACAGACCACTCTTACCCAGTCCAAAGATCAGGGCTTGATCCATCACCGTTATTTATCTCACTGCCCCATCCCAGCTCAGAACCTGGCTATATGCAAATCAGTCTGTCCCTGGCCCAGTGCATCATGGGAACAGGGCAGACTAAACTACCAAGCCAATTCTTCACCAGAAAGGAGACAAGCTACCGGGGACCGGTTTCTGGCATTTCAGCCTTCTTCGGCCCGGCTTGCTTGAATCCTGATGGAGCAGTGAGAAAGGGACTCATGTCTGAGTATACCCTGCCACACCTATAGTGGCCAACAACGATTTAGAAAAGGGGGTGGTGATGAACAGAGATCAGCATCACAGGGCTTGTTCAGCGTGCCCAAAGTCCGTCGAGCCAAGATGGGTGGCAGGTCCTTCTCATTCTTGGGACCAAAGTTGTGGAATTCACTCCCCCTGAACTTACGTACAGAAACAAATTATGTTCAGTTTCGCAGAGCCCTAAAGACCTGGCTGTTCAATCAGTAATAAAACCCTGCCTTGCATCCGAACACTATGACCTGCCCAACGGCTATCTTTTTCTTCAGCGCCGGGAAACCCTTTTTGGGTAGCTGTCGCGCTTTAAAAACTCAAAAAAAATAAAAATAATAAATAAATACTTGTCTTCCTTCAGTTCTGAAGAAAAGGATCACTCACAGAACTCCCGCCCCTTGGTCTAATGAGTCACTTCAACTCGATAAATCCCGATGCAAAAAATTAGAACGGGCTTGGAGAAGGGATTACTCCGCCTCCGCTTGCCTCGCTTATAAAATTGAGCTGAAGCACTATCATAAAGCCTGTGCCCAGCTTTAAATTAACCATGGGGCCGTGAATAAAATGATTTCCAAAGCGGTCAATAAATCTAAAATTCTGTTTAGCGTGGTCAAGGAACTTGCTGGCCCCAGGACTACGGCCACACTTCCCCCCCTATCTAACAATAAATGCGACGAGCTCGCACAGTATTTCATCTCCGAGATAGAGAACATACATCAGGACATTGCCGCTCGAGGAGCTAGTAACATCAGTAATATTTCGGCCAACCCGCTCCATGACGTCGGTGAGGCCGTTGCCTCCCAAACACAGTCATCGGTTCCACTCCTGTCCTGGCCTGATTTTCTTCCTTCAACCCTCTTGGAGACCCTGAGCAAGGTTAAGTCAGGTTCGCCTCCATACTACGCTCCTTGGACCTCCCCCAGCTTTCTACCATCTGCACGCTGCTTAATCACTCTCGTAATACTGCTACTGTCCCCAGCTGCTGGAAGCACTCTATGGTCACTCCACTCTTGAAATAATCCACTGCTGACCCCAATGTTTCCTCCAATTATCGTACCATTTCCTTATTGCCTATTTTTTCTAAAGTCCTGGAGGGACACATTCACGTACACTTGTCTCAGTATGTTGCGCTTACCAACTTATTACACCCTTCTCAGTCCGGCTTCCGCCCGGGATTTTCCACCGAGACCACTCTCTTAGGTGTGACTGAAAATCTACGCCTGCTTCTGGATCGAGGGGAAACGGCTGCACTGATATTGCTTGATCTCAGTGCAGCATTCGATACCATATCCCATAACATCCTCATCAGAGCCCTTGCGAACATTGGCATTGGGGGTAAAGCCTTGGATTGGCTCTCGTCCTTCTTGAAGGATCGGACTTTTCAAATGTTTCCCACCCATCCACCTCTAAAATATATTCTTCCCCACATGGTGTACCCCAGGGTTCTATTCTGAGTCCTCTTCTGTTCAATCTTTATGTTACCTCCCTGGCTCATATTACTCAAAGGTCTGGGCTAAATGTATTCACTTACGCTGACGACTCACAAATTGTTTTTTCCCTATCCCAAGCTGACCCCACTTCGCCATCCCATTTGCAAACAGGACTCAGTGACATAGCTTGCTGGATGAACAGCAACCTGCTTAAATTAAATGGCGGGAAGACGGAGGCCCTGATATTGGGTAACAAACCTGATCTTTGGAGCCCGAGGCATTGGCCTTCTGCCATGGGTGCCCTGCCGGTCCCGTCCGAACATGTGCGTAACCTTGGAGTGACCATCGACAAGGGGTTATCTATGAAGGACCAAGCCAACAAAGTAGCAGCCACCTGCTTTACCATCCTGTGGTGGCTCAGAAAAATCTTCTGGATGCTTCCCTCAGACACCCGGAGATCTGTGGTTGACGCCTTGGTTACCTCCAGATTGGACTATAGTAACGTACTCTACCTGGGATCCACCAAGGCGATCACTCGCCGCCTCCAATTAGTTCAGAACGCCGCTGCTCGGCTCCTTTGCGGCTGTCGAAAAGCAGACCATATTACGGAGCGTCTGAGCGAACTCCATTGGCTCCGTATCGAAAGCTGTGTAAAGTTCAAGGCCCTAAGCTACATGCACAAGATTAAGGCGGGTGTAGCTCCCCTATACCTTCAGTCTCTTGTTAAGCCCTATATCCCTTCTCGCTCTCTCCGCTCTTCTTCTCAATACCTATTATGTGTACCCAAGTTCAGACTGTCCAGAATGGGTGGTAGTGCCTTTGCTAATCTAGGACCCAGACTTTGGAACTCCCACCCTCTGGCTACTTGTATGGAGGACAGCCATGCTTGCTTTCGAAGAGCAGTGAAGACCTGGCTCTTTAATCAGTAGTTTTTTCTTTCCTTGTTTGATGTCAGGTTGCTTTTGGTCAATTAGCGCCGGGAAACCCTCACGGGTAGCTGTCGCGCTCTATACACTTAATAAATAAATAAATAAATAAATAATTATTTTCAGGATTAACCTCTGGTTAAGACTATCATGAGTACCCTGAGATTCATACAGGGTATGCAGTACTAGTTTGTTTCCCCAGCTATTAGTACTATTATCCTGTCTACAACATAGAGAACTTGATGGGCCTGGTTTGCTATCTTTAGCTAAAATTATAGTTGAAAATACTTTTAACGTGTTTGACTCTGAGTGACAATGGGCTCTAACATTTCTGCTGAACTTGACCTACTTGGTCTTGGGACAGGGGCCTAGTCCCCTGGGGCTTACTGTCATACCTAGTCCACTCTCCCTTATTAATACCTACTGTATCCGGCTTCATTATACCACTAGCAGTAAGAACTTCATTTTTCTAACATTTGCAGATGCCTGTGCCTCACACCCCGAAAGATTCAATAAATCAGAGGGAATTTCCATACCTTCTTGGGCACCGTCCTGAACTGGACATTTCTTATTAGCTTGATTGAAAATGGGATAACAGTCCCTGGGTTTTTCTGCTGTGACTACTGAAACAACTGACTTCTTAGCCTTATTCTGAGCTTTCGGCATCCTTTTTTTTGCCCTATTGGATAGTGGGGGACAATCACTAAAACTATCTTCAGAGCTTGAACATGGGGAATAAACAATATGTGTTGACTTAATTTTCTCATTTCCCTGGGGAGCATGACCTTTATCGATTCGTGACCAGACAGACCTCTGGTTTCCCACAGGACACCTCTGGTGCCCTAGTATTATCACAACACACATCTACCTAGAGTTGTTGCTGCTTCATGTTCACAATAAAAGGAAGGGGTCCCAGTAGGAAGGACGTATAAGTAGAGAAAATTTAGGACAAAGTAAAAGGAAATAAATGCATCTATAATGTTTTATTCACATTATAGGAAAAAAGTTGACAAAAATCAAATATACAATACAAATTCGTAGTAGTGCCCCTAGGGGGAAAAAGGGGGGGACGTGCAGTCGTGAGGGTGGTGTGAGGGGGGAATTAGTGACAATAAAAGCACGTATTATTCAAACATTGTCATAGATTCAGTGTCAATTGGACAACATACAGATATTGAATCAGCTTGTAAGTTTCAGAAAACACATGCCCCTAAGTCCGTATTGTACACAGTTGGGGTAGGAGGAGGCTGTGTGCGAGCTGGGAAAGTCGACGTTTCGACCCTATGAACGCAGGACGCATTAAAATCCTTGCAAGAGGGTCTTCATCAGGACGGGAGGAAAGAGGCGGGGCAGGCAACCTAAATTAAGTGAATATTTAGGGTTTAGTACATTATTTAATGAGCCGGGTACTCAATGAGTTACATAAGGGTGTACACACATGGCCAGACTAACCTGTTTGAATCAGTGTTGCTGAGTTAAATTAATTTGTTAGGGTCGATATAAACTGTTCATCCTAAATGAAGAAATTAAACAGCCCATTAGCATTGGAAAAGGGCGTGCTCATATTAAGAGCTGGTGAAGAGATAATATCTAAGAACTTACTTGAAGGATTAAAACACATATCCCACAAGGGTAAAGAGGAATGAAACGATCCGGGTGCTGGGTTGGGGACCACTCCAAAAATCTGCATGAAGGAGGACATATTTCAGAATGGAAATGAGACCGTTGTAAAAATCACTGAAGGTCAAGAATTACTAGTAACATAATGGCGAAAATCGGTAATGCTTACCGATTGTAGGGAAGTCAATCTCATGTCCCCGTGGAAAGGATGGATTAATCAGAATCCGTAACCTAATGCACAGAGAGCAGTGAGCGCGTTAATTCTAAAGCTGTTGAAAGGGCAGGTTAACATAGATCGGGAGTTCCAGAGCTATGCGGAAAGAAAGGCTTACCGGTCTCGCGCAGTTCAATCGGAGCGCAACCTCTGCCTCGGCTGTCTCGAGGAGAACGCCGGGCTTCCTGGTTTCTCCGTTGTCATGGCACCGGGGAGGTCACGTGACAATCAACAGCAAGAGAAGACTAAAGAGTCTGTTGTTGTCTTGGTAACCCGTGGGGGTGGTATTAAATTGTTTTAATAAAGCCATGGTGGATTGAACATGAGCAGTGAAGTCTTCCAATTATTAAAGTGGGCCTATACGGTGTGGATAATCAAGGACATTTTGAAAATTTTGTCCGAGAAATCTCACCGTGTCAAAGTCGTCACGTCCCAGAGAACTCCTTTGTAAATTGGACCAGGTATAAATTGCGCGTGGTACCATTATTGACATACAGGTTTGTCAGAGCGGTGCTGAAATATTCAGGGCAGTTTATAGTGGGAGAAATCACAGTATGGTTGCGCGTTGGTACAGGTGCGCTAAACTGTAGTCAGCATTGAGTACTGCGAACCTATCGCATGATGGTTAAGGCAGTATAGACAGTGCAAGAAATGGTCAGAATATGGGGTTAAATTGCCAAGCAGCTATTGTGGTTCATTTATGTTCATAATACAGATTTAAACAATCAGAGGGGCAATGTAAAGTTACCATCTCGGTATATAGAACAATTTTAAACAAACCGTATTCATCATATAATCAAAGTATGGTAGCGCGTGGGTATTGATGGGCTACGCTGTGGTTAGCATTTAGTACTGCGAACCTATCACATGATGGTTAAGGCAGTTTAAACAGTGCAGAAAATAATCAGAAAGTGGAGTTGAATTACCGAACAGCGGCTGGTAGATAGAACAATTTTACATAAACCATATTCATCGTAATGTAAAGCCATATATATTTAGCAAATATGCATGCCTATCACATGGCAGAGAAAACAGTCTAAGTACCTAAACGACTGTGCCCTATCACAAGAACCCTAGACAGGTTAGGTTAGAGATTCAGAAATTAGGGTAAGGTAGCAAGCTGGGAGAAAGAGCTATCATGTTCATTTAAACCACATTGGATAGAGTTGAAAAAGAACATCCATTTAAGTTCTCTGATGTTCAGTATATTTGTGATGTCACCACCCCTCGGGCCCAAGGAGGCTTTTTCAATTACAATCCATCTCAGGCTCTCCGGAGGGTGTGAGGCTGATCTGAAGTGGTCAACAAGGGGAGCCCCTGATACTTCACACCTTATTCTGCTCATGTGTTGTAGGATGCGCTGTTTTATTTTCTGCTGAGTTTGACCGATGTAAATAAGGTCACAAGGACAAATAATGGCATATATCACTGTAGATGTGTTGCAGTTGGTTAATGATTTCAGTTGGATCTTGTTCTGGTTATGATGGAATTCTTTGGTTTGTAGTGTGCTGCTGCAGGCCTTGCACTGCCCGCATTTGAAGTGGCCTACTGTAGGTTGAAGGTTCCAAAGTGTTCTTATGGTAGGTTCCTCCTTGGTGGGAAGGAGTGAGCGGACAACACAGTCTCTGATACTTCTCGATTTCTTAAAGGCATGGAGAGGTTTTTCAGGATGTTCAATTATTATATGATTATTATTATATGAAATTTGTAATGCGCTCAGCTTACCCGGGGGCATCCCGGCGCAACAGACCAAAGAAGGAGGAACTCGATAGCTCATTACTGTGGAAACAAGTAGGTTTTAAGAAGTTTCCTAAATACTAGGATCTTGTGCTCTGAGCGAATCTTAAGGGGCAGGGAGTTCCACAGAGATGCCACCTGTACCGAGAAGCGCCTGCCCCCAGTCCGGGCTCTCCTGACTCTCGCAGATTGCAAAAGATGTTGCTGGTCTGAGCGCAAAAGGCGGGGAGGTTTATAAGGACGGGCCATATTAAAAAGGATGGGGGGGCCTTTGCCATGAAGAATTTTATGGGCCGTACACAACGCCTTGAATTTCACCCGCTCCTTAACAGGGAGCCAGTGAAGTGCTTTCAGGGCCGGGGCAGCAGACTGCCTTCTAGGGATCTCCATCAAAACTCTGGCAGCTGCATTTTGCACCTGTTGGAGGGTTTTAAAGGTGGCTTCACGGGCACCAAGAAACAGGGCATTACCAAAGTCAAGCCTTGAAAGGATTAAACCACGCATCAAAAGCTTCTTAGCTGGATCCGGAAGCAGTGGGAGTACCTTTCGGGCAGACTTCAGTAGACCGAAGCAAACCCCCGCGGTCTTTCTGGCATGGGTCCTAAAGGACAGATCTTCCTCCAACCATACTCCCAAGGACTTGATCTCCTTCTTGGGAGATGGAGGGTTGCCCAGAGACCGGGGCCAACAGCTGGCAATGATGGAGGGACTGGGGTTGCCCAAGAGCATCAGCTCCGTTTTTCCTCCATTGAGCTTCAGAGCTGAGTTGGACATCCACTGATAGACATTAGCCAGGCAGTCATGCAACAAGTTGGGTTGTTCCGCCAGCTGAGTGAGGCCCACCACCAGCTGAGTATCATCAGCGTAGCTGATGATCTTCAACCCCGAGGGGGCTACCACTCTTTCAAGTGGAGTCATATATGCATTGAACAAAGTAGGGCTCAACGATGAGCCCTGAGGGACTCCACATTGAAGAGGGAATAGGGAATGTCATCTGCAACCAGTTGCCAATGGTTGTTGACAATTTTCTTGATCTGGTTACTCTTCGTGGAGAAGGTGGTGACGCATACAATGCGGTCCAATGAGCTGGTGGTGGGATCCTTTACTCTCAGGAGTTCTTCGCGAGGGTAGAACCAGACTCTCTTGCGGGCCTTTGTGATCAGTCTTTTGGGGTAGCCCCGTGATCTCAAGCGGTCTGTTAGGTCTTCTGATTGGTCAAAATAATGCTCCTTCGTGGAGCAATTTCTGCAGATTCGCAAGAACTGCCCGAAGGGCAAGTTATCTCTCAAAGCCCGGGGGTGGTGGCTGCTGTATTGAAGTAAGGAGTTCCTTTCAGAAGGTTTCCTGTAGAGGGTGGTTAGTAGTCGACCTTCATGGTGGTAGATGGTGATGTCAAGGAAGTCGATGTTGTTGTGATCAGACTTGATAGTGAATTGTAGATGTGGAGACTGCTGGTTGAGCCAGTTATGAAATTCATTGAATGCGGTCACATCGCCATTCCAAATTATGAGGATGTCATCTATGTATCGAACCCATATATCTAGATGATGTTGAAAAGGGTTCCTAGTGTTTAATACATTGTTATCCTCAAAGGCTGCCATATACAAAATGGCTACATCCGGGGCGAAGGGAGCTCCCATTGCCACCCCTTTGGTTTGTAAGAAGAATTCATTCTTGAATGTGAAGAAATTTTTCGTCATAGCAATGCGGAGAAGAGCTATAATAAATTCCGTTGGAATTGCTCATGCTCATTCAGTGTGTACTGTGAGATATTGACGACAGGATTGTTGGCAGCTGCGTCTATTACCAACGATAGGTCTTGTTCCGTGTTGTTCGTTCTCCATGTTGTTCTTGTTGAAACTGGACCTGTTTGGGCGCTTGGCCGCGGCCGTTGTCCCAGTTGGTGTTGTTCTGGTTCTGTCCCCGAGACTGGCCTCTGTTCGAATAATTCCCTCTGCCTGCTGAATGAGCATGAGGTACGGGCTTTGAGCAAAGGGTTATCCTATGTCCCTACCAGCAGACCCGACCCCTTTACAGTTCGCACCGAACTGTTCAAATTCTTCAGAAAACTGAGACTCAAATACTTCTTCAGAAATGCTGGCCCATACAGAAACCCTTCACACACCGGCTTGAGGATCCCATCCACCTTTGTGCCTCCATCGTGTACCATGACCAACAAAATCTTAGCATATGAGGCCGTTGTATGGAGAGATGTGAACTCTACTCTTCTCAACCAAACATATACCAAGTACAACACCAGTAAAATTGAGAAAACCGCCCTCCAATCATTGGCAAACAATAGAGATGTTGTTATTAAACCCGCCGACAAGGGGGGAGCGATTGTAATTCAAGATGTCCAAAAATATGAGTCTGAAATCCAGAGACAATTATTGGATGGAATCAGTTACCAGAAACTGCGGTCTGACCCTTCACAGGCTATTGCACGCGAGATTCTGGAGATTACCCAACTAGGCTTAGACCTAGGTTTTCTTTCCAAAACTGAATTTGATTTCCTTAATCAACGACACCCTCGCCTGGCAACGATCTATACATTGCCTAAGATACATAAGGACATGACCAATCCGCCAGGTCGCCCGATTGTCTCAGGTTGTGGCTCCATACTAGAACCACTTGGACAATATATTGATTTCTTCTTAAAACCTCTGGCTGAATCAACCCAAACATACTTGCGGGACACTCTGCAAACCATCAATCTGGTTGAGAACCTACCATTCAATCCATTGACACAACTGCTGGCAACCTGTGACGTGGTATCGCTTTATACCTGCATTCCGCAGGAAGAGGCATTAGCAGTCACAACTCGGTACTTAGACTCAAGACCGTCACCCATGTGGGTTCCAACGGAATTTATTATAGCTCTTCTCCGCATTGCTATGACGAAAAATTTCTTCACATTCAAGAATGAATTCTTCTTACAAACCAAAGGGGTGGCAATGGGAGCTCCCTTCGCCCCGGATGTAGCCATTTTGTATATGGCAGCCTTTGAGGATAACAATGTATTAAACACTAGGAACCCTTTTCAACATCATCTAGATATATGGGTTCGATACATAGATGACATCCTCATAATTTGGAATGGCGATGTGACCGCATTCAATGAATTTCATAACTGGCTCAACCAGCAGTCTCCACATCTACAATTCACTATCAAGTCTGATCACAACAACATCGACTTCCTTGACATCACCATCTACCACCATGAAGGTCGACTACTAACCACCCTCTACAGGAAACCTTCTGAAAGGAACTCCTTACTTCAATACAGCAGCCACCACCCCCGGGCTTTGAGAGATAACTTGCCCTTCGGGCAGTTCTTGCGAATCCGCAGAAATTGCTCCACGAAGGAGCATTATTTTGACCAATCAGAAGACCTAACAGACCGCTTGAGATCACGGGGCTACCCCAAAAGACTGATCACAAAGGCCCGCAAGAGAGCCTGGTTCTACCCTCGCGAAGAACTCCTGAGAGTAAAGGATCCCACCACCAGCTCATTGGACCGCATTGTATGCGTCACCACCTTCTCCACGAAGAGTAACCAGATCAAGAAAATTGTCAACAACCATTGGCAACTGGTTGCAGATGACATTGAACATCCTGAAAAACCTCTCCATGCCTTTAAGAAATCGAGAAGTATCAGAGACTGTGTTGTCCGCTCACTCCTTCCCACCAAGGAGGAACCTACCATAAGAACACTTTGGAACCTTCAACCTACAGTAGGCCACTTCAAATGCGGGCAGTGCAAGGCCTGCAGCAGCACACTACAAACCAAAGAATTCCATCATAACCAGAACAAGATCCAACTGAAATCATTAACCAACTGCAACACATCTACAGTGATATATGCCATTATTTGTCCTTGTGACCTTATTTACATCGGTCAAACTCAGCAGAAAATAAAACAGCGCATCCTACAACACATGAGCAGAATAAGGTGTGAAGTATCAGGGGCTCCCCTTGTTGACCACTTCAGATCAGCCTCACACCCTCCGGAGAGCCTGAGATGGATTGTAATTGAAAAAGCCTCCTTGGGCCCGAGGGGTGGTGACATCACAAATATACTGAACATCAGAGAACTTAAATGGATGTTCTTTTTCAACTCTATCCAATGTGGTTTAAATGAACATGATAGCTCTTTCTCCCAGCTTGCTACCTTACCCTAATTTCTGAATCTCTAACCTAACCTGTCTAGGGTTCTTGTGATAGGGCACAGTCGTTTAGGTACTTAGACTGTTTTCTCTACCATGTGATAGGCATGCATATTTGCTAAATATATATGGCTTTACATTACGATGAATATGGTTTATGTAAAATTGTTCTATCTACCAGCCGCTGTTCGGTAATTCAACTCCACTTTCTGATTATTTTCTGCACTGTTTAAACTGCCTTAACCATCATGTGATAGGTTCGCAGTACTAAATGCTAACCACAGCGTAGCCCATCAATACCCACGCGCTACCATACTTTGATTATATGATGAATACGGTTTGTTTAAAATTGTTCTATATACCGAGATGGTAACTTTACATTGCCCCTCTGATTGTTTAAATCTGTATTATGAACATAAATGAACCACAATAGCTGCTTGGCAATTTAACCCCATATTCTGACCATTTCTTGCACTGTCTATACTGCCTTAACCATCATGCGATAGGTTCGCAGTACTCAATGCTGACTACAGTTTAGCGCACCTGTACCAACGCGCAACCATACTGTGATTTCTCCCACTATAAACTGCCCTGAATATTTCAGCACCGCTCTGACAAACCTGTATGTCAATAATGGTACCACGCGCAATTTATACCTGGTCCAATTTACAAAGGAGTTCTCTGGGACGTGACGACTTTGACACGGTGAGATTTCTCGGACAAAATTTTCAAAATGTCCTTGATTATCCACACCGTATAGGCCCACTTTAATAATTGGAAGACTTCACTGCTCATGTTCAATCCACCATGGCTTTATTAAAACAATTTAATACCACCCCCACGGGTTACCAAGACAACAACAGACTCTTTAGTCTTCTCTTGCTGTTGATTGTCACGTGACCTCCCCGGTGCCATGACAACGGAGAAACCAGGAAGCCCGGCGTTCTCCTCGAGACAGCCGAGGCAGAGGTTGCGCTCCGATTGAACTGCGCGAGACCGGTAAGCCTTTCTTTCCGCATAGCTCTGGAACTCCCGATCTATGTTAACCTGCCCTTTCAACAGCTTTAGAATTAACGCGCTCACTGCTCTCTGTGCATTAGGTTACGGATTCTGATTAATCCATCCTTTCCACGGGGACATGAGATTGACTTCCCTACAATCGGTAAGCATTACCGATTTTCGCCATTATGTTACTATAGCCTTATAGCCCGCCGTAGAGGGCTATACCGGCTATTAAAGGCCCTCTCCAGCGTTAAAGGCCCGAGCCGAAGGCGAGGGCCTTTAACAAGGGAGAGGGACTTTAATAGCGGTATAGCCCATCTACGTAGGGCTATAAGGCTATTAGAACATTCTGTCACTAGAGGACAGAATGTTCTAACAACAAAAAAAAAGCCTTTTGGGAGCGTGAGGGGATTGGAATCCCCTCAGGTTCCCTGAAGCCTTTGTTCACAGCCAGAGCTGTGAACAAAGAAACATTGGAATGTTGGAGCTCCAGGCTTATACCAGCCATTATAAGCCCAGAGCACTCCATTGTTTTCAATGGAGCTCCCAACATTCCAATGTTCTAATAGTAATTCTTGACCTTCAGTGATTTTTACAACGGTCTCATTTCCATTCTGAAATATGTCCTCCTTCATGCAGATTTTTGGAGTGGTCCCCAACCCAGCACCCGGATCGTTTCATTCCTCTTTACCCTTGTGGGATATGTGTTTTAATCCTTCAAGTAAGTTCTTAGATATTATCTCTTCACCAGCTCTTAATATGAGCACGCCCTTTTCCAATGCTAATGGGCTGTTTAATTTCTTCATTTAGGATGAACAGTTTATATCGACCCTAACAAATTAATTTAACTCAGCAACACTGATTCAAACAGGTTAGTCTGGCCATGTGTGTACACCCTTATGTAACTCATTGAGTACCCGGCTCATTAAATAATGTACTAAACCCTAAATATTCACTTAATTTAAGGTTGCCTGCCCCGCCTCTTTCCTCCCGTCCTGATGAAGACCCTCTTGCAAGGATTTTAATGCGTCCTGCGTTCATAGGGTCGAAACGTCGACTTTCCCAGCTCGCACACAGCCTCCTCCTACCCCAACTGTGTACAATACGGACTTAGGGGCATGTGTTTTCTGAAACTTACAAGCTGATTCAATATCTGTATGTTGTCCAATTGACACTGAATATATGACAATGTTTGAATAATACGTGCTTTTATTGTCACTAATTCCCCCCTCACACCACCCTCACGACTGCACGTCCCCCCCTTTTTCCCCCTAGGGGCACTACTACGAATTTGTATTGTATATTTGATTTTTGTCAACTTTTTTCCTATAATGTGAATATAACATTATAGATGCATTTATCTCCTTTTACTTTGTCCTAAATTTTCTCTACTTATACGTCCTTCCTACTGGGACCCCTTCCTTTTAACGCTATATACCCAGGTCCCAGTGATTCCTTTGGGTTAACCCTTTCTCTTATACCATCATGTTCACAATAGGTACACTAACTCCAAAATTGTTATGAAAACTGGGGTTCGGTCCGGGAATAAATTCCCAGCTGTTTTTTTTACTTCATCAACAAGTGTTCCTACTATTTTCGGGAGATCAGAAACCTTATCTAAAATGTGAGAACATGTGCAACATATTAATTGATTGTTACCCGCGGGCTGGGCCTTAACCACCAAACTTGTCAAACTTTGTAATTTTGTATCAATGCCAGCCACTTTGACAGCTAAAGTGTTTAAAAGTTCCACCTGTATTTCGAGCTTATTTGAATGTGCAGGTGTTATAGCATTCATTGTATTGAACAGACTTTGCCACACACCAGTATTATCAGCGCTTTTATACATTGTGGAACACTTGTCAGGAATAGGTGAAACATCATATTTAGCTAGGAACGAGAGATCTGCAGAGTTCAGTGAATTATCTACTCGACCAATGATCTGTACACCATGTTGACTATTTATGGTTTTACTTTTTGAAGGTATTAAAATTGGATGATCATCCGATACCTATTCCCCACCACCTATGCCTGAGCCAAATCGACTATAAATACTCTTATTATTTGATACCTCCAACATACACAATCCTAGACTTTCTCATATCCTCCCAGCCTCAGACTTAGGCGACCAAGATATCAAAGAGCTTAGATTCGCTTGGTTTACATGCAGTTCCACCAGACAGATAACGGAAGCATCACTATCATTTGAGGGCTTGTTACACTTGGATATGTCCCAAAGAGTATCTTCCGCCTGGTGGGCACAGTTCATTCTAGGCTGCAACTTCGTTTGGGTAGACATCACATTTACCTGCCCGGTATTAGGAACATTATGGACTTGAGCTTTAACTACTACTTCATAAGCAGAATTTGTTACCACAGGTGCATTTAAGTTCAAAGGCGCAAAACTTGCCGACTGTTTTCCACTATCTCTCAGCTCGTCCCTGTGAGAAATAGCGTCCTCACAAATTGCTAGGACTATAGATAAATACATATTTTTCAGTGCAGACGAAGATAGAGGCAATTTGGCATCACAATTGCCTTCACATTGGGCACCATCTTTCTGTTTAAAAAAGTCCTTTATACTTGGCTGGGAAAAATGGGGCCCGACTGAGGGTTGATCGTGGATTCGCCACATGGCACTTAATGCGCCCTCGGACTTGATGATGGCCCAACTACGGCCGGCAAGTCTCAAGGTCTATTTCATTTGCCTGCGCTGTATCCTTTTGGAAGCGGGTTTGAGTTTTCCTTGCAGCTTGGCACCATTTTTAGGTCTCGCGACCTATCGATGCGCGCAAGCGCATCGAGCGTAGCGAGAATTCATGTGGCGAAAACATCTTCAAACCAAAGGGCTTTCAGCCCCGCGGTTTTCATGCAGTGCCCGTGTACATGCACGCGCATCGCATGCAAGCCCAGCCCAGTCCTCCCCTCATTCACGCCCACCCACCAGGCTCTCCCGCCCCCATCAGGCTTCTCTCCCAATCCGCCTGCCTCCCGCCTGCCTCCCCTCGCGCATTCACGCCTCCCACCAGGCTTTCCCGCCCCCATCCGGCGTTCACGCCTCCCACCAGGCTCTCCCGCCCCCATCAGGCTTCCCTCCCAATCCGCCTGCCTCCCCTCGCTCGCATTCCCGACCCAGGCTCTCTGGCGGCTTTCGTTTTCCGCTTGATTGCCTTCCCTGCTGCTGCTCGCATCGCACTCTCTCCTCCCCCCTCAGGCTCCCCCACCAGGCTCTCCCGCCCCCATCCGGCTTCCCTCGTAATCTGCCTGCCTCCCCTCGCTCGCATTCCCGACCCAGGCTCTCCCGGCGGCTTTCGTTTTCCGCTTGTTGTACTTTTGATTGAACCAACGTGATAGGATTTCCTGAAAAGCACCACCACCCTACGTTGCCTTGGGACAAAAAGTTAGCGGGCATACTGCGCCCATTTTTTTTTGGTTTGCAGATTTTATTATATAGCGCGAACGCGACCCGAAGGTCCTGGAGCGCTTTACAGAAGCACCAGTTACATCATACATGGATGGACACGTTCATTGTTTGAAGGCAGAGGGAGAATAATTGATCTGCCCAGAATCACAGGACGTGGACGCGAAGCCGAGATTCGAAACTGCTCAACATCTTGTCAGGTTGGACTTCTTCAGGGAATATCGGATTCCTTGTCAACTGCTCATTCGTAGCATGCGGGGACTTACAGACCCATACAAAACACGGGGAAGCTAAAATACAAAATAATCGCCATCTAAAGCCCAGGTCTAGGCTGACTGGCAGCACTTTCCCAATCTCTAGACGGCTCTTCCCACCCGCAGGGACCCCCGATGACCTTCCCTTAGCAGGGGATCCCTGTTTACACTCCACTGCAGTCTCTCCCTACTGTTTACTCCTTCAGTCTTTTTTAGGAACCCCCTGACCCCGGGACCCCTCTCTCGGGGCATGTGTCTTCGGCCCTCCACCACAAGGTGCAGCTCTCCTCCGCGCTTAACCCTCTGCCACTCCGGATTTAACACCTCTCTCCAAGTGCAAAGGGGGTATTCTGTCGTGGCACGAGGTAACCCCAAAATCTCACTAAATCTCACCCTCTTATCCCAGGTATGCCCCCTCCACCCTCCATTTCTATCCCGTAAACATCGCGTCTTCATATAGGGCCTCCTCGGGACTGCCTGTCTCCTTACCTTTCAGCCCTACGAGCCCCCACCCCAGCCCCCCGCCCCCATGTACAAGTGGGTCCCCTTTCTTACCTTGGGTCTGTTCAACCACTTCCTCACCAGTGCGGGCAGCATGTCTTGTCATTCAGAGTCTAGCTTCAGGGAGGCACGGCGCCCCTCCACCCCTGTCCTCTGCCCCTCGACTGTCTCCTAAATCCTCTCTGCTCAGCCTGTCCTCGGTATGTGGCTTCCACCGCGCCCCTCCCCCTTCCCCCCGAATCTTTTTTCTCTCTGTTTGTTTTCTATCAACACTCTTCTCTTCATACGTTTTTTTTCCTACTACAATCTGCCCCTTCTTTAGCCCCACTCGCCTTCTACTACCTCTGTTTTTACTCCCGTAGCTACTGAAAGTTGTTCCTGGTTTTTTTCTCCGCCCCGAAAACTTTATGCCCGCCTCGCATGTACAGCCAAGCCCGCGAGACACCCTGGGCGCTCCTGCTGCACACGTCAGGTGTGAATGCCTCACCAGCAGAGCGATCTCATGTCCGTGCAGGTTAGGGTAACTCACCGCCGCCCTTGGGACAGGAAATAGCCCCGTGCACCATAGTAAAAGCCGCCCCGATTAGTGAATCAAATAGTAAGATAAGTGGCCCATATTTGCAAATTGGGCAGTTTTGAATTTGTAATGACACGTTTTTATAGTTATATGGGGCACTCATGCATTTTTGCTTTCCACAGGTAATGTTTTTTGGTAATATGGAAATCAGAAGAAAACAAGCATTTACAATGCAATGGTGTCGGCATTGTTAAAGTTAAAGCTATTTGCATTGCTCATGACATTTTTTTATTTATGTTTTGGTTTTTAAAACATAAATAAATGGCATTGTCATTTACAATGCCAATAGCTTAATCGCTCGCAAATGGAAGACCTATTGCATTTGCACCTACACAGAGCCACACACACATACAGAGCCACCCACACAGAGCCATCCACAGTCATTCATATAGAGCCACCCACACACACACACACCCACACATAGAGCCACCTACAAAAACAAGCACTGGCGTTGCCAATAGGTCTCGCAGTAGGAAAGTTGGAGCTATTACAATTGCAAATAACAATGCCTTTTATTTTTGTTTTCATTTTAAAAACATAAAGGGCTTTGTCATTTACAAAACCAATAGCTCCAACTTTCCTACTGCGAGACCTATTGGCAACGCCAGTGCTTGTTGTAGTTGTTCTTGAAACGAAAGTTGCACTTGTTCCCTTATGCAACCGGACCTCATGATGTGGGCCTAGTTACTCCAAGGATTGCGCAGGGATTACACAGGGATGGCACAGCAAGGCTGATATCAAAGCAGCAAGCTCTTATTTAAGACTGATGCCTCACCCTTAGGTTTATCTTCGATCCCTTGTGCTTCGCTGATCTTTTTCCTCCTGCAGGCCCTCCTCCCGGCTCACTGCAGTGATGCACCCGGCCTCGGGGTGCGATCCCCCGAGAGTTCCTCCCGGAGTCAGCCCCTGGTGAAGTGGAGTGTAAAATTATGAGGTCTGCCGGTAAAGCAAACAAGAGGTGACTGGAGCACGAGCGAGTGGGGCTCAACCGGTTGGGAAGCAGGCTGCACCTGGACCTAGCATGCTGCCTCCACTGTTTACCAGTGCTCACTCTCTGCAAGAGCCAGTACGGCCCTTGTACTTGTGGTGCTCATCGTCCTGGAGGCTCTTGGTCTGGGAGCGCCTAAAAGCACTCTGTAGCAACTACCCTAGCCGGCCTAGGAATAGTTGATGGCAAGCGACAGGGCAGTACAGGACAGTAGAAGGACTGTATAAAAAAGTGGACTGCCAACCTGAGAAAAGAAAAATAAATGTATAGCTGAATAGGGATTGGACGGGGACACTGGCTGAACAGACGGGACGTAACAGACTAGTCCTTGCCCTCCCTCAAGAGGCCCTGGTTCTTTAGCAGCAGGCGTTTGACTCCTTAATGGCGGCCGCTCGGGCTCAGAGCTCAGTGAGGAGAGGATCGATCCCACGCCGATGCCTACGCTGACACCAATGCTGCTCCTGGCCTCTCCTGGCCCGCGTTGTTAGCTCCTCCGCAGTGGCTCCTCAGCCGCCACACACACGCCGGTCTAGGAGTGGAACTCAGCGTTCAGACTCAACCAATCGATTCCAAGAACGGCCACACTCAGTTACATGAACCCCAAAGCTTTCTCTGTTGCCGCTTTCGAGTCACCGCAGCTCTCGCTTCTATATCAGGGCGCAGAAGTCTGCGGCGTGCTCACCTGCACACAGCTTGGCTGTCACAGGCTGTTAACAAATCACACCCAGACAGGCCCTTTTAGCCTTTGTTTTTCGGGCTCAGGACGGGTATGACAGCCCTATGTGTAGTAACAGGGACCATGTAGAATATGGGGCAGTACCGGTCTAAGGAATATATGTGAAAGTGTGGAACAGAATAAAAAACGATCAGGACAACGTAATGTCTCGCCTACTTTGGCAAGAAATAAAAAATAATAGAAACCTAACAGCCAGCTCCTACTTAAATAGAGCAATTGACGAATTTGGTATAGCACCTATTTGGAACACCACCGTCGTGCAGGAGAGCTTTAAAAAAATAGTAAATAAACGTACTGATCATATCTCCCTGATAAAGGACAAAGATAATTTAGTTAAAAGAAAGCATGCATGGCCGATCGTGAATGGATTCAAGAACAAAAAGGTCCAAACCTACCTGGAAACTTCAAGGTCGAAAAAAAAACCACATTCTTGTGAATGCTAGATTTGGTTATTTTCCAGGCTTATGTCATTTGGCACCATGGAAAAGAATACATGATAACTGCCCATGCAGGCTATGTAAATAAGGACAAGAAGCCATCTTACACTTATTGTGACTTTGTCCAGATTTGGAAGTTGAAAGAAAAATTATACTTAAGAAACTATTTAATAAACGTGGTGTAAGGACTTGTAGGCAGGCACTAATGGCAAGTTTAAATCCAGAAGATCTACCAATTAATTCAGCACTCGTCAAATTCCTTTGTATTGTACAAAAAAAGTTGGAAGCTTGTGCTTGATTAAACTATGGACTGTGTGAATACGAAACTACAGAACCAACTTCAAAAATAACCTTAAATGATTGACTACCATAGCATCTATTGTGTACGGTAAATGCCTAAGTTTTATGGAAATCAATTGAACATACGGATTATTTTAGTATTTTATATCTGTAAATGTTTTAGCTGCATTTTGTAAGATTTCAATTAATCAAACAAATAAAATAAACTTGAACTCGGTCTAAGGAACATATGGCATTTCTAGAATTTACTAACGCTGGGTAAGTAATTTGTTATATGACATTGTTTCAATTTGCACTGTGCTGCTACTTTGACTGCTCCCTGGCATGTCTGACACCCTATCAAATTTTTGTGGCATGAGTGACTGGGCAGGTTCCATTTCCCATGGCACCCATGCATTTGAAAGAAATTCTGCATGGCACCTATACCCCTAAAGGGCTTCGATGTTGCTGCCCCACCCTCCATAATGAATGGGCTAGAACTGTCATTTAGCGCCTCTGTAATTCTGTGATGTTTAATATAGCCTCTACAAGCTATTTTTGTTTGGCTTTAGAGTAGATTCCATACAACTGTTGTTGATTATTCCTAGACAATATGTAGACCAATCCTTCAGCAGCTCATGTTCAGCTGACATAAAGTGAATAATAATATACGCTAACATAAACTCCCCACATCCAAGACTCGATGCTTCTAGAACTAATGCAAGTAAGTACATTCATTTTCAGGTTTAATTAATTAAAATCATCACATGTATATATATATATAAAACATGTTAAAATATTTCAGTGAAAATACAATGTAGTCACTAAAACATATTAAATAAGTAAAACAGCCAAACAGTCCATGTTATCAAGTTGGACTTTGAGTCATCGAAGCACTAACACAATGGTAACTGAATACAATCAATTAAATGCTACACCCAGTATGATAAGAATTGACCAAGGCCTGCTTCAAGGGTACACCCCTCTGTCAAGTAATGAAAAATGTGTGAGCGTGCTGTGCAAACATATTGGCATACGGTGCTTTTTTTTGCTGCTTTATGGTATACTAAGTAAAGTGCTGTTTTCCTGATGGGAGAATCTAAGGAAATTGAGGGGCTTGATGTTTGTTGTTTACTACAGTCACCTGCTTGGTACTGTAGCTCTAGTCATAGCTTCAAAATACTGAACAGTAACAAAGTGTACAAGTGCTGGGTGCCTGCTACCTCCAAGGAAAGCCATTGATCCAAACTCGACTGGGAACTCAAGTCAAAGAGTCAGGTGCTAGATTTGTCCAGCTCCTTAGCATCTAGGTTCAAGAATCTCACTGTCTTACATGCCAGCTGCACAGAAGCTCCCCCCAGTAAACAAATAACAGCAGGTCGACATGAGAAGTGGAGAAGTGTGGCTCCATGGTTACAGCGGCAGACCCTGATGCAGATGGTGTAGCCCGGGGCCAGGGTTCAATTCCCCGCCTCGGCGGGTCTTGGGCTCAAAATTCCACGGACCTGATAATTCTCGCCTCGGTGCCTATTCTAATCATGGAGTCCCACTCTGCAACTTTGGACAATAGCTTCCTTAATCTCCACAACGGCCCCCACAACGCTAAGGATGCCCGGACTCCACTTTGGGGGTGCCAAGCAGTGGACGCCTCACAGGGAAAGCCAGGATGGGTTCCACAGCGGTATTCGTACAAGCGCCTTGAGACCCTTGCGGGTGAGTAGTGCGCTATACAAGTATCAATTTACATTTACATTTACCTGATTTGCAGAACTTTTACAGATGGTCTTAAAAGTCTTTGTTGGTGCGGTATCAAGGCCGGGCAAACGCACAGTAAATGACGCCAAGATGTATTGTTTTGGCCACAAAGCTGGCTCTCTGAAGTGGTCCACTGCTGTTTTCATTGAGGCATAAGATCATTTGACATAAACATGCCGAGACTTATTAGCATCAGTCCATGTTTTTTGGCCTCAGTGAAGTGCGCAGCTCAATATGTATGATGGCATGACCGCCCACACATGCCCTTTGCTTGCTACAGTAGCGTTGTCAGATGACAAATGATGAAAGTTTGGCAGCTTTGTTTGTGATACGTTTAAAAGCAGCATAATCCATAAGGGTATGCAATGCATCTAACTAATGCATAAAATTGTAAAATGTACCTGACTGCCTAATGATAAGTGTAGTACTATCTCTAAGAAACCCACCCACATGACAAAAATAAATTATAACACACCGCTTTTATACCTGCATAGACAATCCTATAAAAAATCTATAAGCATGGATGTATGTATGCGCTTAGAAATGAATTTCAACCTTTTAGGAAAATAAAGCAGAACGAATACAAATCAAATAAATGAAGAACATGACGCCAAGACTTCAGTGAAATTCACTTTAACTCAATCAGTCAGTTAAAGTAACTTTATTAGATTTTTCACCATAAATCATAAAAGAGCAAAAACAGTAAATAATTTAATAAAAACACTTAAAATCACTCACAACAGCACATCACACTTAATGAAACAGAATGAAACACCCCTACTAAAAGCCACGATGAGTAAAAACAGACGTTATAACTATCTAAACATTGGAGACACACTAGCAGGTCTCGCTTGCATAGAATTCATAGTCAGAAGAAGGAGACGTATGTACTTGTAGGGCAAATTTTGGACAAATAAAAACAATATGCAAAGTGTCCACTGCAGCTGCCATTTCACAAGTGCAAGATGGGAAATCTGTGGATTTGTGCAACCCCACTATAAATTGTGGGAACAAATTCAATTGAAAAAATGTCAAAAGACATCTGTGCAAACCTGACATATCAAGCATTGAATGCAATTCCATTTTGCAGGCAGATTTTACCATAGCATAAAGGATGCACATACTTTTACCCAAACAACGTACAACCCTTTATTAGGTCTCTCTGAACCAACGCGCATGCGTTGTTCTGCGTGAGTATAGTAAGGGGGCTTTCATAAATGCTCCCAAAGTCTGCAGGCGGATCGGGCACAGTGCATGTGAGCCGGGCGCGTGCACCATTTGTCCGCCTACAGCATTTTCGCGGCCGCTTTGATGTTCTCAGTGAGCCACGTGGCCACTGAGAACATCAAAGCGGCCGCGAAATGCTCACCATTTGCCACCCCCTCCCTTATCCCACTTCCTGCTTGTTTATATAATTCAATGCCCTGGCTATTCTTCATTTTACATTTTGCTTGCACAAACATTTACTGGTAAAAATGCAAATCCAAAATACTTATATCACTATTTTGCTAGCGTAGCAAACGTCCTCATCATGAGAAGCATGAACGGAAGTGTCTGTTATATTTACTAACAGTGCATGCGTTTAGCCTTCAGTACTCGAAATGTTATGTTATTATTTATTTTGGGAGGTTGCTGTATTGCACCAATAATGATACGCAGACAGGTTGTGGCGTGATTTGATATAGGTACAACTTTAGAATGTTGCTATATTTCAACGTTAGCATTAGGCAGTGAAAATGTAGCTTAAGGGTGACATCTGCAGACTGGTTCGAGGCTTGGATCGTCTTTACATTGTGTGGGTATAGGCAAATTATTTAATCACTCTCTGCCTACTAGCAAAAATATTCTTTTATCTCTCTGTAACGCAACTCGTGCCCTTTCATATAAACAGCTACAGGGCATTTAGGCACAGTTCGTGCTCTTTAAAACTCCCCAAAAAATTAACATTTCTTTTGAGTTCAAATAGAGTTTATTGACAATCATATATTGAACGTATACATAATAGAGGTATAAAAAGAGAAATACATAACAAAATAGATGAAATATTCATTCAAAGGGAAATATCCTACAGACATAACCAGCAATAATAGAATATGCAGTAATTATTAACATATGATGAGCAAAAGGATGATGGAAACAATAAGAATAAAAATTGGATAAAGCGACGGAGGGAACTCATGGAGGTTTAGCAACTTCTTGTTGAAAGGGAGTCAAGGGAGAGGAGCGGAGGGCAGACGTATCAAAAAAGGAGGTAACTGGTTCCCACAACTGTTTGCATTTTGGGGTCAAAGCTAGTGGATAGACAAACGTTGTATCTAACCTATGATTATAGCATATATCGTACCACCATGCCTGATATGAGAGTTTAGTGAGATCCTTCCAGCTTTTAGTAATTTGTTGAAAAGCTACTGCAAGTAGTAGGTCTAGTATTTTTATGTTAAAGGTGCAATGATCCCAAATGGGGGAGATACTACCTAGAAATATGTGAGAGAGATGGAAAGGGTGCTTAGTGGAAAAAATATTATTGATTTGAGACCAAACCTTGACCCAAAATGTGTGAACCGGTGTACAAGCAAAAAGTAAGTGTAACAAATCTGCGTGTGGGGCAGAGCAAGTCCAACATGTATGTGTAAGGTCGGAGTTTTGTTTGGATAGAATGAGTGGGGAGAGTAAGAGTCGATTGTAAATAAAAAATAAAGTTTGAGTAGTGTTTGCCGCCCTAGAAGATTTCCGTATCTTTAACCACACCCTGTTCCAAATTGTAATAGGCCATGAAGTACCCATATCCACCTCCCAAGCCTCTTCTACCTTGGTCTTTGTTCGTGGTGATGCAGGTGCGTGGAGCAAAGCATAAATCTTGGACGCCCTAGATCCTGTAGATAGTAGAGTACGCAAGTGAGATGTCATAGGAGATTCCTGAGGGAGCATGAGTGTCAATGCAGTATACGAATCATATGCCGACTGAAGTGCTTGTGTTAATTTGAAGTACTAAACACGGAAAGAAGAGGGGAGATGAAAAGTTGCAGCGGCTTCTGCAAAAGAAATGATGTGAGATTGCTGGAATAAATGACGTACCCATATAAGACCCCGACTTCTCCAAGACTTCCAAAAAAAAGGTTTATTGTTTATTAAAAGCGATGTATTGTGCCATATAGGTTGGTCCAAAAAAGAGGAAAATAAAGGGGGTGGTAAAATCTTAGATGTGTATTTTAGAATCGGGGTTGATAAAGATTGCGGTGGACGAGAAAAAGAAAGGTATTCTAGGAAAGAAAAGGGAGAAATATATGCTAATTCCGGAGATGACCACAGGGGAGAGAATGTGGAAGAATCGTCAAACCATCTGGACGCTTGATTTAATATGAAGGATTTATGATACAGGGAGAAATTTGGAAAATTCACTCCGCCTTCTGCTTTCAGACGGGATAATTTGGATAAAGACATGCGAGCTTTTTTATGTCCCCATAGGAAAGAAGATAAGAGAGAATTAATTTTCTTGAAATGGTATAAAGGAATAGAGAACGGAATGTTGGATATTATGAATAAAACCAAGGGGGAAAGCATCATTTTGATGGTATCTAATCTGCCCCACCAAGATAAATATAAAGGATGCCACTTTGTAGTAAGATCCTTCAACTTTTTAAACATTCATCCATGCAGCGAGAAACTGTACCGGAGAGAGTAGGAGTAAAGTAAAGACCTAAATATTTGATACATTTAGGGTTCCATGTGAATCCCGAAATAGTGAAGTTTGTTTTGTAAGTAAATTTGGTCAAGGGTAAAATCTCGCATCATTTTTTATTCAATTTGTAACCAGACACAGAGGCAAATGAATCAACTTCAGTCAGAAAGGCAGGTAAAGAAGTCGCGGGTTCAGATAAAAATAATAAAACATCATCCGCATACGCCACCATTTTAATTGTGGATTGCTGGAACTTAAAGCCCTGTATGATATTATTTTGGCAAATTCGCAAAAGGAAGGGTTCTAAAGCAAGATTGAATAAAAAAGGCGAAAGAGGACAACCCTGACGAACCCCTCTACCAAGGGAAAAATAAGAAGAAACACCACCATTTGCTGCGATAGCAGCTCTGGGGCGCGAATATAAAAGAGAAATGAGGGTGGAAATTCGTGGGCCAAAACCAAACCACTTCAACGTTTGAAAAAGATATGACCATTCGACACGGTCAAAAGCTTTTTCCGCATCCAACGCTATTGCAGCGAAAGAATGAGAAGAATGAGAAGTCTTAGATAGAATGTCGAAGAACAGTCTGGTATTATCTGAAAGCAATCTACCCTTGACAAAACCAGACTCCTCCTTCCCAATAAAACTGGTAAAAAGGATTCCAAACGGAGAGCTAAAGCTTTAGAAAAAATCTTGTAGTCGATGTTGACTAAAGAAATGGGCCTATCATTTTTACAGTACTGAGGGTCTTTGCCTGGTTTGGGAAGAATGCATATGAGAGCGTCAGAAAATGATCCTGAGGAAGAACCGGAATCTAAGAAAGAGGAGAGGAGTGCACGTAATTTTGGGAGAAGTAATGTGGAGAAATGAAGAAAAAATTCTACTGTAAATCCATCCGAACCTGGAGCTTTATCTATTTTTAGCGATTTCAAAGCATAAAGAAGTTCTTTTTGATTCAGATCAGATTCCAAGGGAGAGAGATCAGGAGGGGCGTCAAAAGGAGATTTAATGTCAGAGAAGAACTTGGATATGTCCTGGGTGGTAGAAGTCGACTCGGATGAATATAATGTTTTATAGAATTGATGAAATGCCGTCAGGATGTCATCATCTTTATGATGTAGTGTAGAATCTTGACTAAATATGCTTTCTATATTAGTTTTATTCTTTTTGACTTTCAGATAGTTTGCTAATAATTTGCCGGCTTTATTTTGACCCCCGTAAAATTTGGCACTAGAGCGCAGTAAGAAATTGGAAGCATTATTTGTAGTATCCTTATTAAATTGTAATTTGGTGGTTATAAGCTCATGTAAACAGTCCTTTGACTTAGAAGTAAAGTAAGAATGTTCCAACTTCTTGATCTTAGAGAGAAGGTCATTAGTAATTTGTTCTGCCTTCTTACGTTTGCGGGAAACAAAACTAATTATAAAATCCCTAGCGGATGCCTTAAAGGCGTCCCATACAACGGGAAAGGATATCTCATTAGAATCATTGCGGATGAAAAAGTCATGAAAGAAAGTGGTAAAGGAGGAAACAAAACCAGAATCAAGAAGAAGGGAATTATTGAAGCGCCATTTCTTAGTAAGAGGAGGTTTCTGCAAAATATCAAGGTGTGTGGAGATTGGCGCGTGATCCGAAATCAAAATAGACCCAATTTCAGAGACGATCAATGATTGTGAGAGATGGTGTGAAATAAAAAAATAATCTAATCTAGATTGACTTTGGTGAGGCGGAGAGAAAAAAGAATACTCCCTAAGAGTGGGGTTGCATAGTCTCCAAGCATCGATGAATTTAAATTGATGAATGAGTTGCGTGAAAGACTTATATGACTTATGAGGAGAGTAAGTGCTGGTAGAATGTCTATCTAAAAAAGGATCAAAAACTTAATTGCAGTCTCCTGCCAGAATAATATTGGGTAATGTGAGGGGATAGTGAAGTCCAAAAAGAAGCATCTCCTGTAGTAGGGGCGTAAATATTTAGGAGGGTAACTGGAGTATTATCTATAATGAATTTGACTAAAACCCATCTGCCTATTTGATCTGCGGAATTAGCAACTATCTTGACTGAGAAGGCTTTGTGAAATAGAATGAGAACTCCGTTACGCTTGCCATCTCCAGGAGAAAAGAAAACCTCCCCAACCAAACCTCTTTGTAATTTAGCAGATTCTTCGGGAGAAAGGTGTGATTCCTGAATACAAGCAATGTCTGTTTTAAGCTTGGCTAAATGTGTTAAGACTCCCTGCCTCTTTATGGGAGAGTGTAAACCTCTAACGTTCCAAGAAACAATTTTTAAAGGCATTCAACAATAGATGAAAAATATATATTAAGCTGGTTAAAGTAAATCATCATTAGAAGAAAATTACCAGTAAAAGTAAAATAGTCAATACACTGCAAGAAAAGTAAACTACAAAAAACTCTAAAAGTGAAAAAATGTCTAATGAACTGAGTACAACTTATTTGTATGGGGGAAAAACCTAAGTTAATCAATATAAAACGTTCAACACAGTGACTGATTGAATAAGGACGAGAATCATAAACATTTAGACCATACAAAAAAGTGAGTATTCGATAATTTGAGAGAGAGAAGAGAACAGGAGAGAAAAAAGAAAACAGAAAAAGGGCCAAGAAAAGATAAGAGAGACTGAAAATGCTGAAAGAATAATATAGCCCAAGGAAGAAGAATAGAAGAAGAGGAAGAAATGCATGAGGTACAAAAAAGGATATGAATGATGAAACAAGACTTACAGAACATCCAAGACATGTACAAGGAGGGAGGATGGAGGCCACATAGAGCAATGACGGGTTCGAAACTCGTAAGGGGAGGCGGGAAGGACGAACATCTCAGCAAACTCCATGCATGAAATGTGAGGGAAAAACACGTAGGGCAGTGATCTATGGAAATGAAAACAAAGTATTAGAAGAAAAAACATTAACAATTAGAAGATTGAAATAGTAAGCAATATAAAACCTTATCTAAAAACCAATGTTCAAAGGCAATACATGCAGGTAAGCGAAACCTTGAATCAACAATAATAAAAATCAAGTAAAATGAGGCGTAGATGCAACATCCCTCACAGTAGAACTATGAGAATAAAGAAAACTTTTCAGCTTCAGAGGATCCTCATAAGTGGTGGTTCTGTTGTTAAGATTCACCTTAAAAAGACAGGGATGGAATAGACCATATCGTGCTCCAAGCGAGCGCAATTGAGGGCGTAGGGCCAAACATTCCTTGCGTCTATCAGCAGTAACCTTGGCATAATCCTGAGAGAAAAAAAGAGGATTGCCCAACCATAAAATTCGCTTCATTGCTCTGCCAGCTGATAAAATTTTTAGCAAATCAGTATATTCAAGGAAATAGATGATGATACCCCTTGGTTTCTTAGCAGCCGAATTGGACATTACAGCTGGAGGAGGGCTGGATATCGAGAGGGGTACTATCCGGTAAGGAAAGAACTTTTGGTATGAAAGTCTTGAAAAACACAAGAGGATCCAAGCCCTCTGTTCCTTCCGGAAGACCATAAATTCGAAGGTTATTTCTTCTATTCTGATTCTCTAAACTTTCGAGTTGCTTACGCATGTCCAGAACCTGTGCACACAACGGATTCACTTTAGAAACAGAAGAATTCAAGGAAGAAACATCCTGTTCCAGTTGGGTGACACGACCATCTACATTCAGTAATTTTTCAGTGATCGTTTGTAGTGTGGATCTAGTTTCATCTATGAAAGGACGCAACGCCCTTATCTCCTCCAATAGGATATCCATAATAGCCATGTTAGGTTGTTTTGGGGGAGAAGGAGGATCTTTTTTCAACCTTTTTACAGCACCTTTAGTGGCAGAAGAGATTGATGTCTTTGATGATGGTGGTGAATGCTTAGATGATGATTCAAGCGTATCCTCCATTGTAAGGCACTGATATCTGGAGCTTGTGTGGATCTTGAAGTTACGTGAAACAACTGAGGATTTATGCAGGTCCTTGGATAACCTGCCCATCAAGGAAAAAGAATAGCTCAAGGAAGCTCAAATACAAAGCAATAAAGAGCTAAATCTAACGCCTCACATTACAATATATAATTACCACAAAAGCTGTAAAAAGTAAACATAACACAAAAAGAATAGTTTGGGTATGTATTCGAGAAAATTAAAATTCTACTTATTCAGAAATATCAAATAAAAAAAAACAACTATTATGCACCTAGTAATGATAGAGCAAAACGTAGCAAACTATAATAATAATATATACTGCGCAGGAACAGCCCTTATCCCAACCTGTACCTAAGAAAAAAGGAGGTTAGAAAGGACATATGCAGATGTATTCAGAATGACATTGTAGTAAAGCCACGGTCCAATGGGCAAAACAGTACATAGCGTGTGGAAAACCTTATGAAAGAAAAATGTATCAGTCTGAGATTCAAGGAAACATGTGAAAGTTCCAAAACGCCATCTAGAATAAGTAAGAAAAACTTGGCGCCAAAAGTTCAGTTGTAAATATGGAGATTAGACAACACAGTGAAATCAGTGCTTATTCAACCAATGGGGCTATGGCTAAGTGTAATATCGGTAGAAAATTCGCAAAGGCATGAGTCATTCTGGAAACGGTGAGGAGTAATACAAAAACAGTCTCCACATGTATATATTAGAAACTGCGCCGTGAAGCAGGCTATTTGGTGATGGAATGGAAAAGAAAGACTTGAGTTATTCACTGGACAAGCAAACAACGAAGAATATTAGGTATATGGCCACATTTGGCAAAAGTGGCGTTAATTCAAAGGTGCAGCATTAGAAATTAAGTAAAGCTACAGAGAGCGCAGCATCCGACATTATAAGCAAGAAGCCACTAGGAGCCGAGCTCCGTCAGTGGGTCACACAAAATGGTGACCGCGTCTCCTCAGAGAGATGCTTGGGGCGTTTTATAGCTGGTCAGTAGCTGCGCATATACAAGGAGGCTCATTCATGGGTAAAGAGTCATCAAAAGCGATATCCGGAAAAAAGCGGTATATAACTTTCCCAGGAAGCGGGAATGAAATGTCCAGACCGCCGCTAGGAGCGAGGCTCCGTCAGCGGGGTCCAGAAAATGGCGGAGTTGCTCTCACCAGGCTCCGGCGAAAACGGGATGCGAGCAAACAGGTTATTTCGGCCTCGAAAGCACCAGCGAGGGCTTCACTGCGGCTCCTGAAGGCTTCCCACGTCTCCTGCCATACTTCAAGGATTCCAAAGCGAGTGAGGGAGTCTCGCCAGGCCGTCCCTCACCGCCGCCTCCCGGGAGAGTCACAGAAACGCCGCCATTCTCTGCGGGCACTAGCCACGCCCCTAACATTTCTTTTGGAAAATTGCTTACATTCACAATGGAAAAAATGTTAATTAAATTAATGCATACATAGGGAAATCACATTCAAAACAGCATTATCCATATAGCAAATAAGCTTTTTGCTACTTTCCAACACAGTGTTATAGTTGAAACAGTTACTAATAGGAGTGTAAGCATATCATCCATGGGTGCCTCTTCACCTTTTCTGATGCTCCCTACTGTTGTCACATTACCAGCACCAGTCCCACAGTAATACACATGCTGGTCCCACACGCTACCCTGCAGCATCAGACCACTGAAAGCAGTACTGTGCTTCCTCGTATACATCATGCTAGGGTCGTAGGCAAACTTCCCATTTTAAAGAGGTGACATTGGCTGCCATAAATACTAGGCACAGTACGGCAGCCATGTGCTAGCACAAGCCATAATAGCCATACACTCAATCCAGACGTCACCTGCATCTCAATAGCCATCTTTCTATATTGTGCACATTCCTTATGTTCCGAGCCTGACTCTTGCTTCAGCTTTACTCAGTACGTTTGTAATAAATGTATAAACACATTTGTGCTTAAGCCGTTTCGTGATTATTAGCATTTGTGAGCTGTACATTAAATGTTTTTATTTTAGATTGTTTCCGGAGTGCTTTGGTGGGAACACAACTTTACCAGCCTGCTGTGCTTGTTTGGCATCCCACAGTTGCTGCGTACGAGTAGATTTTAATCTGTCTTTCTCTGCTTGTTAGCGCTTCATTAGCCTGCCCTTGTTTCCTTTCTAAAGTGTAGATTTTCACTCCAAAACATCACACTATCGCAGACTTTCGGTCTGCTTTTGGCCCCCCAAAACCACGTTTTCAGACTAAACACTTTAGGCTTTTCTACGCATAGGAAATAATTTGCAAGTTAACTTGAGGTACGCTACACATTGTTTTAGTTTGGTATTTTGTTTTAGTCTTTTGCCCAGCGACATTTAGCATATACACAAAGCACTGTAACTATTAATTTACTTTTAGGCTAATGTATTTATTTTGACCACACATGTGCTTACAAACGTTTATAAAGGCACTAGTTATGGCTTTGTGTAGATGTAATGTTAGTTTGGTTAGATGTTTGGTACTAACAGTAGCAACAAAATGTCACTTGTGCGGTACACTATGCTAAACACTCATTTTGAGCTTACGTCTAGCGCTGTGACTAGAACCAGCTTTCTGCAAACTTCAAGGCCGGAAACGTTTGCCTTATGCTACAAATTTGCCCGTAATGACTACACTGTTTTTATTATTAATACAGTAATGATTTATTTTGCAGTTAAATATTTTTGTGGGAACAGCTTCTATTATTTGCGTATGCTTTCTATATGCTTAATTGTTGTTATCTATCTTTCGCCCTCACTCTATCTATTGCCCTCACTCTATCTATCGCACTCACTCTATCTATCTATCGCCCTCACTCTATCTATTGCCCTCACTCTATCGATCTATCGCCCTCACTCTATCCATCTATCGCCCTCACTCTATCTATCTATCTATCTATCTATCTATCTATCTATCTATCTATCTATCTATCTAGCTATCTATCTATCTATCTATCTATCTATCTATCTATCTATCTATCTATCTATCGCCCTCCCTCTATCTATTGCCCTCACTCTATCTATCGCCCTCACTCTATCTATCACCCTCACTCTATCTATCTATCGCCCTCAATCTATCTATCGCCCCCACACTATCGATCACCCTCACTCTATCTATCGCCCTCACTCTATCTATCACCCTCACTCTATCTATCTATCACCCTCACTCTATCTATCGCCCTCACTCTATCTTTCGCCCTCACTCTGTCTATCTATCTATCTATCTATCTATCTATCTATCTATCTATCTATCTATCTATCTATAGCCCTCACTCTATCTGTTTATCTATCGCACTCACTCTATCGCCATCACTCCATCTGTCTATCTATCTATCTATCTATCTATCTATTTATCTATCTATCTATCTATCTATCTATCTATCTATCTATCTATCTATCTATCTATCTATCTATCTATCTATCTATCCATCGATCGATCTCCCTCACTCTATCTATCTGTCTATCTATCGCCCTCACTCTATCAATCTATCTATCTATCTATCAATCTATCTATCTATCTATCTATCTATCTATCTATCTATCTATCTATCTATCTATCTACCTATCTATCGCCCTCCTTCTATCTTTCACCCTCCCTCTATCTTTCTATCGCCCTCACTCTATCTATCTATCACCCTCACTCTATCTATCGCCCTCTATCTATCTATCTATCTATCTATCTATCTATCTATCTATCTATCTATCTATCTATCTATCTATCTATCTATCTATCTATCTATCTATCTATCTATCTATCTATCGCACTCACTCTATCGATCGCACCACCACAGCATCACTCAGCACCACCACAGCATCACTCAGGGCACCACAACAGCATCACTCAGGGCACCACAACATCACTATGCGCTATCACAGCATCACTGAACGCCACAGCATCACTCGTCGCCACCACAACATCACTCAGCTCTACCACAGCATCAATCTCTGCAACCATTCAACAACAACTGGTTCAAATATGTTCTCTCAATGTTTCAAGCTTTATTACAAATGTCACAATTTTTTAAAATATTTCACTTCTGTTCTTGGATTTTTGTCACAATAAAATACACTGAACATAATCTTCACAAAAGTTATTTACAAAAGTTTAAGCTATTGCGATTATAAATTACAATAACTTTTATTTAAGTATTAATTATTTAAAAAAATTAAAAGCCATTGTTATTTGTAATATCAATACATCTAAGTCACGTAAATACAACACATATTGCATTACAAATGCTATAGGTGTCACATATGCGAAAGGTATAACTATTGACAAAGCTATTAATTTCGCTATTTTCAAAGCCAACGGATGTATGACGTTACAACGCATGCTTTTACCACGCATGCCTTTACAACGTGGTTTTTACATCGCAATCCATTACAACGCATAGCGCTTAGAGGTACTGGATAGTGAAAAGTTTAATTTTCTATTCCAACTCCAGTCCCCGTGTGCACTAGGGAAGGTGTTGGATAGAAAATTAAACTTATTCCCTATCCTAGAGCGCCCCCAGCGCAATGCGTTGTAATGGTTTGCGTTGTAATGCCTGCGTTGTAATGGTAGTGCGTTGTAAAAGTTTCGTTGTTAAGGTTGTTCACCAAAGCCAACACATAAATAAAAATTTGTCATTTACAATACCAATAGCTCAAACTTTACTAATGTGAGACCTATTGCTTTGCAAATGCTTGTTTTCCTTTTTTCACAGCTAGCACGTTAACGGACCCTCGCAGGTGAAAACTTCATCGAGGTACCCACCAACCCCCTCCTGTTTTCATTTACACGTGGAGGCTCAGAATCCCAGTCTCATTTCAAGGGAACAATTGTAAGTCCTGACCAAATTTCTTAAAATCCCTGACGACCTGTTTGACAGTTAGTTACATTAGTGTCATCTGACATTCAATGCCCTGGCTCTTGAAGGTCCTGATAATGGTTCACGGTATTTAAAGAGTGAAAAACGCTTAGGACTTCAACAACAGGTATTTTACCGAACCATATTACTATGATACATAAACAGACACACAAGAAAGGTCTGTAAGTGCTTTATTTAATACGTTATATTAATTTTAAATTGTAGGTTACACTGTGCATTTGCCCTGATTAAAATCCTGTGAGCTCTACGCGGGTTTGGAAACGCGTCGGCATTTCCTTTATGGGCACCAAGAGATGCTTTAAATCTCTGTAGGGACTTTGAACTCAATATCTACCCCATAGAGTTGCATACACCCCTTGTAGTACCAGATTCCCAAAGTATGCCAAATCATAGGGCCTTGAGGAACTGCTTTGTACAATTTGTATGAACTATTGCTGGTGTAATAGTGTATTTTGTTTATTCATTTCCATTTTGTTTATTTTCACATGTGGTTATTATGCACATTGTTTTTTAATGCACACTTTAAATATCACAGTTGTTGTTCAATTGATGTGTATTTGACTCTGACAGGAGTATTGTGAATAAGACACAATCAGCTCATGAATCTATTAGTCTATGCTCCCTGGTGCTTTTTTCTTGTAACATTAGCCAAGGTATACGAAGGCAGTGGTCAAGACCAAGGCAATCTCTCAATTCTTCCTATTAAATTCCAAATCGGCACTCATTTCAAATTGTAAAGTTCCAATATGGATTTAATATGAATACAACCAAGGCGCCTAGAAAAATGCTATGGGCAACCCTATTGAAAGACTGTACACGGGCACTCATCAATGAGGCCCAATTCAATTTACAGTCTAACCAAATGTTTTCAATGTTTCTTAGGCAATGTCCCTTAATTGTATGGGGTTTTTTCTTAGCATTTGTCGGTCTAGCACCACAATATAAGATTTGGTGTGATTAATTTTCAAACCCAAATTCTCCATAAAATCATAAACGTGATTTAATAAAAGCTGTACGTGCAATAAGTACAGTATCATCCGCGTAAAGTAATGCTGGGACCTGTTTATTCCCAACCTTCGGGGCGTCTTACAATGGTTACCTAAAAACTGCTCTAACTGATTAATATATAAAGTAAAAAGCATGGGAGCTAATAAGCAGCCCTGATGGACTTTAAGCTTTAAGTCCTGCGTATAAATCTCTAGAAAGGTGACAAGGGCCCTGTCAACTCCCCATGTCTCCCAGTGCAGCCCAAAACGTCGAACTATCCTCTGTATAAAAGGCTGTACTGAGGTCCATGAAGGCCCAATGGATGGGTTCCTTCCTCACTGTGGTGTACTTATTAATCAGCAAATAAAGATTCAATTTCTTCTCAGTCTTTCCACATCCAGGTCCGAAGCCAATATCTTTCCATTCTCTGCCCAATCAATTAATCAGTTCAGCAGCACCCTGCCAATTACTTTCACATTGGCATTGATCAGAGAAATAAGCAGATAACAGGCTGGGTCCGTGCGTTTTCCTTTTTTAAAGATCGGGACTATAACTGATTTTTTCCAAGCCCCCACACTGCTGCAGTCAATTGTTTGGTAACTAAGGACACCCAAAGATTGACACATGATTTAAAAAGGTCCCAGGCACTTCGTCTGGGCCAGGAGCTTTGCCTGACGAGAGGGCTTATGACACTTCTGCCATATCAAAATGTATCTTACTCCCTCTAACACAAGGTGGTGTGGGAGGGCAATGAGATTCAATCGAAGAAATCACTTCAAAGTGCGAGACCCAAGGTGGAGCTGGGATGGTTTGTACCATATCTGGAACAGGTATGTCGTTAAAAAGGGGCTCGTTCACTACTCTCCAGAAGGCTGAGTTATTTCTAGACGTGCAAGCAGCTGTTCCCAGGTTTCCCTTCGAAGAATGTTTTTCTGATTCTTGCAGGTCAGATTGTACTGCCTTCCTGCCTGATTCACTGCTTCTTTGGGCCTTGGTTTCATGTGGAGGACCATCATCAGATCTCTATGGGCCCTTGTACAACTTTTATCAAAGTCTACCTGTCTCCAGGGCCGGACTGAGAACACAAATCAGCCCTGGCAATTTTATTGAACCAGCCCCCAAGGGTGGGATGGGAAGGGTGTGAGCGAGGGTGCAAGTGTGAAGCACTGCTGCTTAACTAAACTGTCCCCCGGCACTGCTGCTTTTGTTACTGGGGGCCCATTTTGCATCACTGCTCCAAAACTGTCCCCCACTCTTTGAGCCTCCCAGGGAAACTCTTGATACCCGCTACGATCAGTCTGGCCCTGAAGAAAACTGCATTCAAGGACCGGCTGGACAACAACGCACACAACTGCAAGGAACTCTTCAACATCGTGAAAGAGCTATCCAACCCCAGCGCAGGAAACAACGACATCACCCCATCGCAAGACCTCTGCAACTCCCTCGCCTCCTACTTCCACAACAAGATCGCGGACATACACAACAGCTTCAGCACCCAACCAACGCACACCACGACCGAACCACCGCCCCCCACCACCACCCTCCGCGCCTGGACTCCGATCAGCACCGAAGACACCGTCCGCATGATGAACTCCGTCCACTCCGGATCTCCGACCGACCCCTGCCCTCACCACGTCTTCAACAAGGCCGACGCTGTCATCGCACCCCACCTGCGGGACATTATCAACACCTCCTTCGACACCGCCACCTTCCCTGAGAGCTGGAAGCACGCCGAACTCAGCGCTCTACTCAAGAAACCCACAGCGGACCCCACCGAACTCAAGAATTACCGCCCCATCTCGCTCCTCCCGTTTCCAGCCAAAGTCATCGAGAAGACCGTCAACAAGCAGCTGGCCGCCTTCCTCTAGACGAATGGATCCCTCGACCCCTCACAGTCTGGCTTCCGAGCCAACCACAGCACCGAGACAGCCCTCATCGCTGCCACCGACGACATCCGAGCCCTGATGGACAACGGAGACACAGCGGCCCTCATCCTCCTAGACCTCTCCGCGGCATTCGACACTGTCTGCCACTGCACCCTAGTACAGCGCCTCAGCAACGTCGGAATCCAGGAGAAGGCACTGGAATGGATCATCTCCTTCCTCGACGGAAGAACACAGAGAGTCCGCCTACCACCGTACAAGTCAGAGGCCACCGAAGTCATCTGCGGCGTCCCTCAAGGATCCTCGCTGAGCCCCACCCTCTTCAACGTCTACATGAGCCCCCTCGCGGCCATCGCACGCCAACACAACCTCAACATAATCTCCTACGCCGACGACACCCAGCTGATCCTCTCCCTGACCAACGACCCCGCCGCCGCCAGAGCCAATCTGCACGAAGGGATGAAAGATGTAGCCGAGTGGATGACGACCAGCCGCCTGAAACTGAACTCAGACAAGACGGAGGTCCTCATCCTGGGCTCTTCGCCCTCCGCCTGGGACGACTCCTGGTGGCCTCCCGCCCTGGGCACCGCACCCAAACCGACAGACCACGCACGCAACCTGGGCTTCATCCTGGACTCCTCCCTCTCCATGACCAGGCAAGTCAACGCCGTCTCCTCGGCGTGCTTCAACATCCTACGCATGCTACGGAAGATCTTCTGGTGGATCCCCACCGAGACCAGGAAGACCGTCACCTAGGCGTGGGCGGAAAATCCGTTCCGCTCGCGGATTTTGCGGATTTTCGGGAAATCCGCAATCCGCGAGATTTGCGAATTTCCCGCAAAATCCGCAAATCCGCGAGCAGCGGATTTTGCTCGCACTGCTCGCACTGTTCGCGTGAGTTCGCGCCCCGCGAATAAGTGCAAAATTGCAGAAATACGATTTTAGCAAAACTGAAAGTAACTACTTACCAGGTTCAAAAGTTCAGGCTCATCATTAGTAGCCATTTCCTGGAGTGCTTCCTGAGGGGCCCCTCCAGAGTTCAGTTGCCAGTTGAAACTAGTATGTGACCCTGCTCTGAACCTCAGAATAGTTACACATATGCCACAAAGGTCCTGAATTACAGCTAAGGGAGACAAGCAGGAGCCAGGCTGGAAGTTAAAATCCATTAATCAGCCCCTAATTCATTATTGTCAGTTGGGGCAGGGCAGGTGTTGTAACTAATTTTGCAACAATGAAAGCACTTAGCAAGTGCAAAAGATCACTAATCAGGGCGCACTAAGGAAGCAGGTGCCAGCTAAAAAAATATTCTGTGACACATGAATCAGCCCCAAATTAATTCAGGTCACTTGAGGCAGGGAAGGTGTGCTTTGCTTTGCCGAAAATAATGTACACTGGACAACCAGAGGGTGTGGTGATGAAACAGAGGGTGGCATGGGTGGGCCAGAGGGTGGCATGAGTAGTCAGAGAGTGGCAGTGGTGACAGAGAGTGGCAGTGATGAAGAAGAGTGTCCCAAACAGGCTGGACACGTAGAAACAACAAGTTCGCGAAACTTGCGACCCGACAGGTAAGTTCGCAATTTGCGAAAGTGTACAAAACCCTCGCGAACTGGCAGAAACACGGGCGAACACAAAAAAAAAAAAATCCGCAAATTCGCGGGAATTCGCGGATTTTGCGGATTGCGAATCCGCAAATCCGCAAAATTCGCGAACGCGAGATCCGCAAAATTCGCTCATGCTTACCGTCACCCAGGCCCTCGTCACCAGCCGACTGGACTACGGCAACGCCCTCTACGCCGGTACCACCGCCAAGCTCCAGAAGAGACTCCAGCGGATCCAGAACGCCTCAGCCAGACTCATCCTCGACATCCCACGAACCAGCCACATCTCCGGACATCTGAGAGACCTGCATTGGCTCCCCGTCAACAAAAGAATCACCTTCCGCCTCCTCACCCACGCACACAAAGCCCTACACGACCAAGGCCCGAGCTACCTCAACAACCGAATCAACTTCTACGCTCCCAAACGCCACCTCCGATCAGCCAACCACGCCCTCGCCGCCGTCCCCCGCATCCGAAGAGCGACAACAGGAGGAAGGTCCTTCTCCTACCTGGCCGCCAAGACCTGGAACTCCCTCCCGACTGACCTGCGCCTGACCCAAGACCACCTCTCCTTCAGGAAGAAGCTGAAGACCTGGCTGTTCGAGCAGTAACGGCACCCCCCTCCCCCCAGCGCCTTGAGACCCTACGGGTAAGTAGTGGGCTCTATAAATGTCTTTGATTGATTGATTGATTGATTGATGTGAAGGCTTCCCACTGGCCAGATGTTACAATGAGGAATTGGAAAACGTAGTCACACAGAAATCTCCCCTTCCTCGTGAGGGCAGTCTGTTCTTCTTTGCATATATTAGAAAATGGGTCTCAAATAACTTGATCAGGAGTGCCTAACCGTAAGCAAGCTTCAAAATCAGACTCACATAATTGTATATAATTCCTTACAAAGTCCTCCGGTATAATATTACCCCATCCTATTCTGCGCTTTTGGTTACGAGAGTTTCTTTGTATACAGTTGGGTTCTTGCCCCTAAATCAAACTATCCGAATTCCGACGCAAGCAGATTATAATCACTGTCTGTGTTCCATTTTGTTTTAGAGTTAATAAGGAGCGGCACCATAGTGGCAGATACAAAAATAAAATCAATAGTAGAGCTAATGCCTCTTCCCTTAAAGGTAGGAACAAAATCGGGAGAGTTATACTCATGCTTGGTTAAAAGGTTAATAAGATTAAATTCTGACACCTAAATTGTATAATATCACCTTGTATCTGCTCTGAGTCTACAAGGGGTCATTCTTCCACATAATGGGGCCAAATAGTAAACAGGGATGGATGTTAGAATTCCCTACTAAACCCTTCTCTCCCACCATCGTCCATTGTCAAACAGTGACACTAATTGTTCTCTTCTCTGATACGATGTACCTGTGTTGTGTAACTTCCTTCAATAAAAACAATGACATCAAAATAAAAAATCCCCACTTACAAGATCATTGGGGAGAAGGAACGAGCCATTAGGAAATTTTCCATACACCTTTTTAATTCTATATCCAGGTGCTCACCCGGTGAGGGTGAATTATAAACATTCATTACCAGCACCCTTACCTTATGGGGAAAAGATTAAAAAAACGCCTAAAATATTTCCTGAGTCGTTGGAAACTATCTCCATATCACAGCCTAGACATAGGCTCACAAACGTCAGCAGCCCCACCTTTGCTCTACCCTGTAATGAGGGAGTGGCCTTAACATGAAAAACTGTATACCCATCTAAAAATGATGAGGATCCCTACAGTGTCCCAAGTCTCTTGAAGGCACGATTTTACCCTGCTACATTCCATGCTCTCTTGCACTGTTCTTGTTTTTATCTAGGAGGAGGTTAGATCCCTATTAAAATTACTTTTCTAATCCTCTATCCTTTTTTAATTCACCACTTTCATAATTTTTGCACTGCACCTTTTCCCATCATCTGGTTATCACTTGGCCTAAGAAATATTTGTGGGCAGTGACCCTACAGTGGCATAAGGCAAGTTCATGGTCTCAATGATCAAGAGACCTAATTGCCTTGGTTGGATGACCAAATGATAACATTGATCATCGCATGTTCTTTGATGGGAATCCTACGAATGCCTCTTGGGCTCTATTCACAAATTACTGTAGACATAGTGTTTGGTAAATATTGTCCTGTAATTGTCACTACAAGTTGCTTTTGTCATCAATGTATTGAATACTAATGTTGACGCCTTGAGATAATTTGTTTATCTCTTTTTCTAGACCCCTGGGTTTCTTTGTTAGACCTCTACAGGGTTCCAAGTCTCTTGAAGGCACGATTTTACCCTGCTACATTCCAAGACAATATCCCAAGAGTGTTATAGGTCCCCAATGAGGTCTCATTCCCCCAAGGGGTCACCTTTCTGCTAACTTCCTTAGGTCACTCGCTCTCACAGTCAACAATGGAAAGAGAACCAGACCACCATGTCAATCAATGTCCACTAGTGTGTCAAAATAATTATGAGTCGGGATCCCAAATGGGGTGACATTGCGTATATTTGGGGCTGTTGACATAGGGGCTCCTTGTGGAACCTAGTTACTTTCCCGAACAGCACCATGGCCTGGTTTGTAAAAATAACCCAGCAGCAACAATATTGCTGTCAAACTGGCTGCTCATGTGCCCAAACAATAGGCTCTGTATCAAAAAAGGTCACCTAAAATTAACAATAATACAATCACATTGCCTGTCCACCAGCCCCGCTCCAATCCAGCCCACCTTCCTCGTCAGCAAGAGATTATTAGCCATAGAAGATGGAAAATTTCTATATCGTCCCAGCCGATTCAAAGATTTATTAAACAGTTCATCTGCGGTCTCCTTATGATTTTGCCACAGAGAGGGAACTCCGGACAAAATGATCACATAAGGGCAGTAGGCTGAAGGGAGCTCTATCACTGGCGGTATTGCTATTTGTACATGACCACATGCTAGTCGAACTGCTGATCCCAGTGCCTGAGAAGCAAGAGCCTCCGCTTGAGCATGGTTTTTAGATTAGCGGTACCCTTATGCCTATTTTGCTCAATGACCGGAGCTTTAGAGCCCAAGCGTGGGGAGTCAGGAGTAGGGTTTTAAGTTAAGGTAGGCATCGAGCAGGCATAGTGCCTGGGTGGATTATTTTTACTTCGCTTTTCACCCCCCACCTTGCTTTCGTTAGCAGCTAATGACGTACTGGGGTCCGAGCAGTGACTTCACGAGACTGTTGAAAGTCCAGTAACATGCACTGAATAGCCTCCAACCATTTAAAAACTGGAGATAACTCCACCTGCAGAAGATAAAAAACCTTGTCTCTCCATCCCTCTGGAATGGCACCCAGGATCTGGAACGCTCTCCCTCCCGAAACAAGGGTTATCTCCTCCACTGCTTTTTTTAAGAAAGAAGTAAAAGCCATCCTTATGGCTAAATTCACTTGAACTCTTTTTTGGATATATCGAACACACTGCACCAACTTTGTATTCTTTGCTTATCTGATTGTCTAACTCACTAACTTTTGTTTTATCTGATTGTTATCCTATTTGCTAATCACTTACTACCTACTACTATTTTGTACCCAAATGTTTGTCTAACCACTCCCTTGTTTCCCTTAGCCCTCGTTTCTGTAAAACGCTCTGATATCTGCAAAGATCTTGTTCCCGCTATATAAAACTTTGAAAATAAAAAAAAATTAAAAAATACTCCTTGCACCGTAGGTATCACAGGCCCAAAGGGCACCCACCCTGTTGTCTTCAGATGTTATGGTTGGCTGGACTGTAACTGGGGGAGAAGTAAGGCACAGTAGAGGTGAATAGTCTGAGCGGTCGTTACAAGCAGTCAACGTTTAGTCATTCGATTTATGTGCTTGGCCACAACACAAAATAGCAGACTATCCGGGGAGCAAAATGCCCTAGCAGGGCCTAGATTTGGCCTTAGCAAGAGTATCAATGATTGGCCAGGTGTGCTTATAGGAGGAGGAGGAGGGAGGGAAGGAGTAGGAGATTCGCTTTGGGAGCCTGTCACATTTACAGAACTAAGACACAATCTTCTTTCTGTGAGACTAATCTCGTTCCTAATAAGACTCACAGCTCATTGAATCATTTTGTCAATCAATGTAGTGGGAGGTGTAGGAGTGCTTAAGCCTCCTCCCCTTATTCTCTTGCCCATTGTATTTGTCTTTCACACTGGCTAGACAGAGGAGACAAACTACAGTAAGAAGAATGGGAAAACCACAAAAAGATCGTCTACCTCAAAAGTAGATTCCAAGAGGAGTGGCTCAGCCCAGCCTCCTTTGGGCTCCGACAGGCATGGTTGGGCCCACTATATAGTGCCCAAAACAAATACAGCTGTTGCCAGAAACCGGGACCGCCTCCTGGGGCCCTGGGAGTGCTGGATAATGTAGTCTCCTCCCCTCTGCTGTTGCTGGTAAGCCCTCAATTTAAATCAAAATCTTTCACCCATAACAGTTTTTTTCCTATTCATCCTTCAGCTTTAGTCACCCATGCCTCACCCTCCCCTTTCTTACTGTGCCCAACATCACTGGTTACATCTAAGGCTTAAATATACAAGATGATGGGTCTGAGGGATAAGTTTAAAGACCGTAATGGATTCAGGGACTAGTGGCTCATTTATGGGTTGTTTCCCTTTTTCCAATTTGAGATAGAACATAATGAAACTTGACCAAGACCAATAGCGCATTTACATACACATAGTTGATCTTGGGATGAGTTCCTTTCTGATATTTTGTGTCCATTTGTTAGGCTCATGCTTTGCTGCGATTGTGACTAGGAAGTCTAAACAGTATGCCTTGCTTTTAGTTAATAATGGATGCCTGAATGGCAGAAAATATATAGCTACAACTACACATATATACGCCTTTTCCATAAACTGTTGTTGTTGGATTATGATTATCCCACAGAGCGGGGCCTCTTAAAAACTTCAGCTGATGCCGAGAGAGGTGAGGCTTAGTCCTTGACAAGCAATGGTAAGCTCATTTAAATGTATTTCTACCACAACATTTTAAAGAATAATCACGTTGGAAAGCAATGAGATACAGATATATCTGACGCTCACTTATTTTTTCTAGATGCCGTAATACATCATGCTTGTATCGAGGATCTGAATACTGATACAGCAGAATCTGTACTGTATGTATGAATTCTCGTGATTTGCAGTGACAAAGTGTTGTTTTGTCTAGGTCCTGAAGAAATCCAGGGAGGATTATCCTAGTGGCTGAAAAATGTTGACCACTGAAACAGTGATGAATTCATAACTGTTTCTTCTTTTTCACCTTCACACTGGTTTTAAATAGGAAAACAAATTAGAGATTGTTAGAAAAAGTGTTAGAAAAGGTATTATCTACATACTTCATCTCTGTTGTTTATCCTTTTTAAATCACATTTTTTTCACTTTTCTTGCACTGCACTTTTGAATTATTCCAGATAAAAATACAAAAAGCAAGAGTCCCTTCTGTATCTATTTTCCTTTTGTGAGAACCGCACAGAAGGATACAACTCATTCTCTCTGTTCCCTCAGAGAATAAAGATGGACGAGAGAGAGTTGTTTGGAATCCCAGATGATGACACTGGGCACATGATTGTGTAATGATGGGAAACCAGCTATCCTGAGGTGGTTCTTGATAACCCCCTTATTTCACCTTTTCTGTTTCTTTCCGCTTTCCCTGAATTTCTAATATGAGTCAGCACCTCGAGCTGTTGTTGCCTTCAGACTTGTTTTCTGAGGCACGTTTTTTCTAAGTCCACGGATTCTACATCTAAGGCTTCTTGACAAAACAAAAGTAGATGAATCAGTTAAGAAAAACACCAAAGAAATATAAGGTTCAAATAAAGGTTGTTAGAAATGGGGCCTCTAGCTGGCAGTGGTTTGCACCCTGTTCAAGGAGGGACCCTCCTTCAATTCAGGGTAAATAAGTTACACACTAAGAATAACCCGTGCTCATCCCATTGGTAGCTTTTTAATAGCACTCAGGCTTATTCCCAGAGGCAATGTGTGAAGTATTTGTACACACACAGTAACACAGTGAAAAACACCACAAAAGTACACTACGCCAGTTTAGAAAAATAGCCAATACTTATCTGATTAAAACAAGACCAAAATGTCAAAAATCCAGCATAGACAAGTCAAGATATTCATTTTCAAATATTAAATCAAGTATAGCTCTCAGAAAACATCTGGTAGTGCTTGACGACGACTCTACAAAGTCAGTCTGACCTCGATGGAGTGAGGGCCGGCATCTGGAGTCACACAAACGCCAATACAGTACCTTGTAGGCACCAGAATTGAAAACAGATGCAGGGGAGGTGAGGCGAGGCGTCGGGGAGTAAAGTGCGGCAACAGTTCTTTATTGCTTTGCAGGTCATTAGTACATCAGCCCTCGAGGACAGTGCATTACACAAATGAGGCGTGGCATCACTGAAGCTAATGAGGCGGCACTTCCTAGAGGTGGTTCAGAGTCGTGGAGTCACTGATGCACGTGGACATTGCTGGTTCAGGGGAGGTGATGCGGAGGTTGCCGAGATGGCCCTTGGTTCCTTACAGTTGTGCAGTGTCGATAATGAAGTCGGTTGTCAAGCCGCGAGGCTTCGGTTTTTCAGCGTCGAGGTCTGACCACTGGGCCACAATTGCAGTGATATGCATCACGGACGTCGGTGGCAGAGTGTTCGGGACTCCTTCAGTGGAAGTTCTTCGGAGGCACTTCGGCAGCATCAGAGCTTGCATTGTAAGTCTCAGTCATTGCATCAAGCTGGGATCACAGCTTTATTGTAGGCAGTGGCACAGCGTCAAAGTTGCAGACAGGCACCCGTTCCACAGTCGATCGACGTCCGTTTCTTCTTGTAGGACCTGAAACCCAATTCCAAGGGCCCAAGAACTGTATTTGGCACCACTTAGCAAATAGGGCTCTCAGCAGAGAAGCCCAGGTGCCACAGGTGAAGTATTTGATTGCCCGAAGGCTTCTAACATGAGGCAAGATCAACTCAAGCCCTTGGAAGAACTTTCGAAAGCAATCTGTAGAGAGCAAAGTCCAGTCCTCTCACTCCCAGGACAGAAGCAGCAGGCTAACACAGCAAAGCAAACAGCAAAATAGCAGTCTCTCTTGGCAGCACAACAGTTCATCTTGGCAAAATGCCCTCAATCATGAAGTGTTCTGAGTATATGGTGTCAGAGTTTACCTAGTTTAGCCTTTGAACTAGTCTTTGTAGTGCTCAAGACCCTACCCTTTCTTGCCTTGGCTCCAGACACACTACGGGGGCTGGAGATTTCTTTGTGAGGGGACAAGCACAGCCCTATTCAGGTGCAAGTGTCTGCTCCTCCTACGACTCTAGCTCAGAAGTCTCATCAGCTGGGCAATGGGCCATCAGGATATGCAGGGCACACCTCAGCTCCCTTTGTGGTGACTGTTTAGAGTGAATTCACTGTCATCCAACCCAGGCGTGTATTCTAGGGACAGGCAGATGCAAAGAATGGTTAAGTAAGAAAAACCAACTTCACTAAAAGATGTGTTTTTAAATTGTGAGTCCAGAGACACAAAACTTCAATTTTCTATCTGCTCCCAATTGGAAGATACACGTGTAAGCAGTTATAAGGCAGCCCCAATGCTTCCCTATGGGAGAGATAGGCCTTGCTGTCGTGAAAAACGAATGTAGCAGTTTTTCACTACCAGCACATGTAAAATTCACTAGTACGTGTCCTACCTCTTAAATACACAGCACCCTTCCCTTGAGGCTAATGAGGGCTTACCTTAGGGCTGCCTAACATGTAATAAAAAGGAAGGTTTGGGCCTCGCAAGTGTGTGCACTTGCCAGGTCAAAATGACAGTTTAAAATTGCACAAAGACTCTGAAGTGGCAGGCCTGAGACATGTTTGCAGGGCAATTTATGGGGGAGGCCCAAGCAGTGCGGCAACCCCACTAGTAGCATTTCATTTACAGGCCCGGAGCACACCTGGTGCACTGCACTAGTAAATCAAATAGGCCAATCATGGAGAACATTTTAGACATAGAGCACTTGCACTTTAGCACTGGTCACAGTGCTAAAGTCCCTAGAGTCCTAAAGCCAGCAAAAAAGAAACTCAGCACACAAGCAAAAACAGGAGGTCAAAAGAAAAAAGATAGGGGAAAATATACCAAAAGGTGCCAGGTCTAGCAAAGTTGATAGATGAATTTGATGGAAAATATAATATTATACACAGGGAAATATAGAAAAAAACAGCTGGAGTATGAGGTAGGGCAAGTATGCATTTTTGCAAAGAAGATAACCTCACTAAATCTGCCTCAACCAATGACACCATGCACTTCAGACACAGATTCACAAGGAAGTGCAGTGGAACCATCATCAACCAAAATTGGGGTCATGTTTTTTTAGAGGAGGTTCAAAGTTATGACTAGGAGCACGATATAAAATGTACAAGATACCAGAATACTAAAAAGTTCCAATGAAGACAACTCCCATCGAAAATATCCTCAGTTTACTCAGCAAGTACTGGTGCAACCAACAGAGCAACCGGCGGCCAGCAACTGATTTTTCCCCCCAACATTCTACATTCCACTGTGACAACTATTGTCATGGTGGCTCATGCCCCAGGTTCTAACCCAGAACCTAACACATCTTTCCCCTTATACACAAAACACTAACATTTGTAAAGCTCTATGTAGGAGCAAACCTATTCAGCTAAGTACATCATACACTCTAGACTTACATCAGAATACACTCCATGTGATGCAAAAATAATTTACAAAAACCTAGGTTGAATATGAATACGTCATACTCTAAGCAGGCTACAACTATTACAAGATAAACATTTCTGAAAAAATTGCAAAAATATTGTGAAAAAACCCACCGTTTAAGATTAAGACCCACGTAATCTCTAAATCGTGCCGGTGCTTTCTTTGTTCTTACAGATCTTCCTATACTAGCCTGTTCTAGGTCCGGATGATCACCCAAACCATCTTTGTTCTATTCCCTCTCCATCAGTTCACTCCTAACATTCCCTTTTTCTTGTTAGACAATTTCTCTTTGTTCCACCATTTCCACTCACTTACCTTCACCAAGCTGTCCTTAACCATTACAATTTCCATAGGCTGTGAGAATTTGGAATGACCGATGAACACAATCCCAGGTAAACTTACTTTTACCCAATCTCCTTTATTAAAAATTGATTGATGTCTTCCCATCTTGGCTTCCTTGCCTACATATTTGTCTTGAGCCTTCACACAACTGTCCTTCACTTGTTCCAGTTTTTCACCCGACACTTTCAAGTCACTCATCCATGGTCTAACTAGTTTTGTGGCTGCCATCCTGCCTTTCAACAGGGCAAAAGGTGAAATATTGGTGGTGGCACTCGGAGTGGTACGTAATGCCCACAATAAATCCTTAAGTTTTTTCTCCTAATTCAAAACATTTGCCACAGATAACTAAATACTATTCTTGAGGACCCTGTTACAGCGGTCCACCAGATCATTACTGCAAGGATGATAAAGAAACGTTGTGATGTGCTTTATTCCCCAGTGACACATGAATCTCGCAAGCTCCTTGGACGTAAACTGCACCCCATTGTTTGTGACCAACTCAACCGGGGCCCCCTCTCTGATGAACAAGGACTGCAAAAACTCCACTTGCATATTGTCTGACTTCACAAACTGCACCTCTGGACAACATGTGCCATGATCCATTAGTATCAATTCATAACTATCTGTACATTGAAAACACACATAGGTCCTATGATGTCCAGGCCCAACTTAAACCAGGGTTTCTCTGGAACAAGTATAGCTTCCACTGGACTGGGAAAGGTCACTTGGGAATTGACACTCACTGCACAAGCCACACAATCCCTGGAATAGTGCTCCACTCCACAATCCATTCCCGTCCACCATAATATCTCCTTGATCCTCTTCTTCATGGCTCTCATGCCCACATGCCCCTCATGAGCCATAAACCAAATTTTAAGGCTGCATTTTCAACTGAACGACCAGCAAATCTCTTCTTCTCATCACTCCATCCTTCATACTCAATTCAGGTAATACATGTTTAAACAAGTTCATTATTGCTCTTGAAACTTTGGGCATCAATCCTTTGCCCAACATACCAACCACCTCTTGCATTGCCTCATCATCCTACATCGCCTCTCTCTATTCCTCCTAAGAAATGCACCCAAAACCAGCCTCTTCCAAAGATGCTACCATGCCATCTTCTCCACATTCCACACTTGCTCTCTTATTTTTAAGTGACAATCTCGACAGACAGTCAACAATAATATTTTTTGCGCCGGGAATATATTCCAGTCTGAACTGGTACTCCATTATTCTGTAATGCTACTTGGCAATGCGAGAAGTGGCCCTGCCTGCCCCCTTGGTGGTAAATACATTCACAAATGGCTTGTGGTCAATACGGATATCAAACTCAGAACGCCACAAGTAGTTCCTGAAATGATCCACCATCCTCCAGCTGGCCAAAGACTCTCACTTGATTAATGAGTACATAGATTCCACTCCCCACTATGCTCTTGAAGCGAAAGCTACTACTTTCTTCTTGTCTTCTCTTTTTTGTACTAGAACCACACCCAACCCATACTGACGGGCTTCAGTAACCACAATAGATTGGTAATTAGTGTCCAAAGGCTGGAGAGGAATAGTATTTCCTTGGTCTTGAAACTCCTGTTCCTGCTCTGTAGCCCCACAAACTGTTGATTTTTCCTTAGCAGGACTCCCATGCTATATATTTTCCCACTAAAGTTAGGAATTAATCGAGCATAAAACTCCAGGAAATTCCTTAATGGCCCTAACCAAATTCTCCTTTGGTTCCACTACTGGAGCCAATAGTTTGTAACCCAAATAGTCCACTGTGTCCAAAGCAAACCTGCACTTTTCCGCCTTCAACCTAACACCCCTTTCTGTTAAAATGGACAACACCTTGGCTAATGTCTTGTCATGGGACTCCAGGTTTTTCCCGTACATTATAATGTCATCCCGAAAGCATCTCACATGCGGAACACCACTAAACATAGCCTCCATGACGCTCTGAAATACTGCTGAGGCTGACTGCAACCCAAATGGCATCCTTTTAAATCTTTAAACCCCTGACGAAGTAATAAATGATGTCAAATGGCAGTTTTCTTTGTGCCAAGTGATCTGGTGGTAGGTGGACATTGTGTCCAATGTGGAAAAAACTTTGGCTTCCTTAACTTTCTACCCAAATCCTTTCATTCAGGTCCCTCAAATCTATGCACATTCTGAGAGTGCCATTGGCTTTCCTTGCTAAAACCACCGGGGACAATCAGTCTGAACTTTCAATAGGCTTAATAATATCTTATTGACATACGGATTCCAGTTCCAGATTTGATTCCTTCCTCATGGCGAAAGGCACACGTCTGGGTTTGTCCACTACAGGCAGGACACCCTCCTTAAATATTATGTGGTGAGCAAAAACCAACTTTTTGTAAAAGACTTGGCAAAAGTTTGCCATCAAGCTTTCAACCCTTACAACCCATACAGATTTGCACTCATCCTTCAACAGCACTTACTCAGCACTGTTAGGTTCCATAATGATGCTCAATTGCTCTTGTCATGGGCTGGGCAATGTCAGAATGGAGATGGTTGCCAAGCAATTGGAGACTCCACTGCGTTTGGTTCATGCCGGCTCCAGATGACATCAACACCCTCTGACATGCATTCAACGTGATGGTTGCCAAGCAACCATAGACTCCACTGTGCTTGGTTCGTGCAGGCCCCAGATATGTCAGTGCCCTCGTCGGCGTCATCCTTTGCCTCCAAAAAGACGTTAAATGGCTCCTGTGACTTGACTACGTAGTTGCTGCCTTAGATCCAGCAATACCAGAATGGCTGCTCTCACAGCAGAATGCCGACCTTCCCAGTGTTTTACTTTCGAGATGATGGCGAAAGTTTTACCCTAGGTTCATGTCTGCTCTCTTGGCCCCCGGTCCGTCTCCGCTTGTCACCACAAAAAAAATCCCAATGTAGACAACTCACAATGTACGTTTACTCAGTTTATTCAGCAAGTACAGGTGCGTCCGACAGAGATAATGGCAGCCAGCAACTGATTCGCCCCCTAACATTCTACATTCCACCATAATAACTATTGTTATGGCAGCTCATGCCCCAGGTTCTAACTCAGAACCTAACAAATACCTCATTCCATCAGGTTCAACCAACCATTAGCATCAGGGGCGATAACAAGAGGACGCAAATACAAATTAAAGATAGGGTAGATGACTCAAAACACCTAGTTGTCAACCTAGTGTCCACCACTCTTGCAAATAACATAAAGTCTTCAGCAGTGAGGTCTCAAATATTATCCCACAGCCCATTGGGATCTGGTCAGCCATAACATTGATTCATTGAAATTCATTCGGAAAGTAAAACTTGAGGCCTTTTTCTTCAACAGACCATATAAAACCTACCTCTATTCCAGCACAGCCAATCACAAGCCCATTTATTGCTGGGGGTGGGATGAATTAAAGACATGCACTTCATATCAACGCAGATACAGATTCGAACGATTTTTGCCAACCTTTGGACACAGATCCCGATTTAGGAATTAACACTTTCTATACTATAGCCAACACCATTCAAACAAAATCAACTTTTACTCCTCAATAGGCAACTCAGTCAACTTTTTTCGATGGCATCTCTAAAGGACATGGAAGCCAAATTCAATTAATACAAGAAATAAGTCAGAATTCATACCCTTATATCTAAGCCACAGTGATTCAATGCAAGGGCAAGAAACCCCCAAATAATAATCAATAAGACTGATAAAGGAGGAGATTTAGTAATAATACACCACGATGACAATGTAATGCTGGTGCAAAGGTAATTAAGAGACACTGATTCTTATCTCTGTCATTCATTATAACTGTAACTTTTTCTCGAGTATATGATCCTTCATTCTACAACCCTTCTAACCCCATTGTAACCAGGACATGGTATACCATACCCCGTGCTCTGGGAAATATTAACCAGATCCTACCTTTTCATCTATCATTTTAGCTTTCCACCCTCCATAAACCTAATTTGATATGGATTGGCCCCACCATAATTCTGTTTCTTGCATACATGTCCTGTCCGTACTCAATATTTATACATCCATTATTAAAACAAAAGAGAGCAGGCTGATGGCTCTGTCGTCTCTGATTGCAATTGAACTCATATGGTATTTTCTGTCAAGCATCCTCTGCCCCTTCTTCACCTCTTAATTCAGCATTCTATCTTTACCCTGATATAGTATACCATATTTCTTTAACAGACTATATACATCTAGCAAGTCTATACTATACCATTACCCTAAGAACCCCCAAGCTTGGGTAAATCTGTGTTGTTACTATCCCACCTGGCTCTCTTTCTACTCAATGAACTCTTTTCTGTGTACAACCTATGTGAATATTGTAAATTGTATCACAATCCCATGCATAATATGTAATTACCTCAGTGGACAGGCTATATATGATTAAGTAAAGGCTAAGAACCATTCACTTTCACACAACCATGTTTTACACCTAGGACCCAACCATGTGTGCTATGCCTCACTGAGAAAGTAACGCTATGTTATATCATAATATGGTAAGTAATCAGGACTTAAGTGGTGTTCTAAACAGAATATGCCATTGATTTGAATATTCATTGTATATACTTACAACCTTGAGAAACCCCAGGCCTGCACCACTAAGGGAGCGAAACATGTTGGCTGTTTCACAACAGATGGTGAATAAAGGTAAGCATCAGGAAAAAAACACAACACAAACATTTTAGCATCAGCTGTATTTATTACTTTATTTAATGTGATCATCTGCTTCAGTATACTTGTAATAAGTGACAGTATGTCGTTTAAAAGTGTTTTATGGGCAGAGCCATTATAAAACATTTGAGAATTCTGGCCCGAGGTATCGGCTGTGAATTATTGTCCCATGGAGAGAAGGTTTGTAGGGGGCTGAGTGGATGGACCTCTGCCTGGCTGGGGCCTTGGCCTGATGTTTGACCAGTTATGGGTTGACCTTATGATTGGTGCATCTGCTTCTTTTCCTGCCTGCATGGCATACTCCCGGTGGTAGTGAGTGTCTCCTGGTGACCCGCTAGCTAAAGTTTGACTACTGTGCAGTTGACGGGCCTTTGCAATGCGAGCTCAATTTGGTTCCAACAAGAAGACAGCTGACGAGTGCGATCTTGCTGTCGGCTGAGCAGAGGAAGCAAATCCTAACGTGGGAGTTGCTGGGTTCTACCTACCTTGCCACCGTGGACTGCTGCTGCATCTGGATCCCAGCCAGGCACCTGCCATGTGCTTCATATGGGACTGATCATGAGGAGTGAGAGGCCTGGAGTATCTACTTTCTGGTGAGAATGACTACTGCTGACTGTGACTGTGGCGTGGCTCTCCTGGTGCAAGTTTGAGACATTTTGCACCTGTTTGTCAGAGTCACGGACTGGGCTGATGCTGTTCAGTGTTGGCGAACTGGTGAATTTTGGTGGTCCAATACTGGGAACATTACGTGAGGGTGAACTATCTCCTGTGACTTGGAAGCTGATTTCTGCCTGCTCAGTTTGGCATAGAGCTGTATTGTCAGTAAACAGTGCATACCACAACTACTTCACCATGGCTGCCTGCGTGACTGACCTGCCACTGTGCTCTCTCCCTGATGGCCCACAGTTGCATTCACTGGCTTTTCATCTATCGTTGGGCTGTTGTTGTGCTACAATGGTTACATTAAATCCGAAGCAAATTAAGCTTTTTTGATTCTAGGTGTTCTGCCCGATAAGCTGAAAAGCATGAGTGCTTACCGGAGGGTGGTGACACTATATCTTTGGTCTACCAGAAAGACCACAACATTAAGACTGTCCTGCAGGGTACAAGGTACAGTTTATACAAGATCGAAGGGAAAATCAACACCTTGACATCCCATGTGGACAGTATGTCTAAGCAGCTTGATAAACTGGCTTCCAGAATTCATCTCTCTAAACGCCATGTCTCTGACATCAATGATGACAAGCCTACACGCAATGCAAAGTGTCATAAGAGCTAAAGCTTTGAGAATAGTTCCAGATGCAACAATGTCTGGATTACTGGCATATTGGCATCCACCAACACTAGCAACAGGGAGGCCTTTGTAGAGACTTTCCTCTGACTTTTCACTGTGATGGGGCTGATTTCATTCAGTCGGCTTGGTAGTACTTTAGGATTCAGGCTTTCTGGAATTGCATTGTTTATTGTGCCTGGGAAAATGTAACAACAACTGCAAATGTGTATAACATGAGAAAATGGTAGTGAAAACGCAAGTCAGACACCGCCCATCCCTAGTTAATGTCTTGGCGCGCACCGCTTTACTCTTCAGTTTTCTAATGTGATTAGAACACTAGAGTGAAACTGCTCATACTTCCAAAAATATGAAAGAACATCACAACAGTGTTTTTGTGAAAGCACCTGATGGTTTTCTTTTTGTGACTTGAAACATTCCTGGTTGTTTGTTGTGCATTGCCCGTTCTGCCTTTTTCCAGCTAAATTTTGAACTGCCAAATACAATAAATTAAGGTTGAGAGAACTCTTGAGGTTGTATCCGTAGAAGTATACAACTCCATATGGTGCACTGCACCATCAAGTGAGGACACATTGGGGACTAGAAACACAATTGTGTTTGATCCGGATTATGTTTGAAAATTCTGCCCATAGTTGGCATGTTAGTACTTGCTGAAGAATAACTACCCAGTAAGAGTTACAGTCCCCGTAATTTCAATACAAAATCCATAAAGATAAAAATAGTAACAACAAATAATTTTTCAATGTCTTATTTAATCGGGAGAAAGAACAAAAACAGTTTAATAAAACAGAATATTCCCATCAAAGCCTGTCAGTGGACTTATTCAGGACACTGACAGCTCCTGTGTGCTTGCACCACTCAGGGCTGAGCTCTGGGGGGTGCTTAAGGGGGCACGGCAGCCATCCCACATAGAACCTTTGAAGCATAGTCTTCAAGAGCCTCTGGCACGGTGACCTGCCAGTCTTTTCATGTAAGCAAACAGCATGTTACATGATTGGAAAAGCAGATTAGATTTTTACATAGTTAGCTCAGACTCCAACATACCATAGTGCAAAGTGGTGCTAAAAAGGTGGGCACAGGTGTTGTCATGGGGCCACTTGGCAGCTTTGCATCCCAGAAATGGTGAATGATTTTACACTTACTGTACTTTGAATACTTTTTTTAATCTTGGGTTCTAAATCACTAAACACACTTTTGAATTGTGTTAATCAGTAAAATTCTATGGCAGGACTGGAGGCGAGTATTATGCTTCCATCTTTGTTTTATTCAACCACTGCAGCCAGAAAAAATGAAAGAACTACATTTCCCATGGTTACGTGTGAAAATGCAGTAGTGTTAAACAACCAGTCATATTTCAACACAGTCTCAAGATCAGTAGCGGTGGGTGAGATTTTAAAGTGGTGGGGCGCAAACTAATTAGCATACAGCACCGTAGCAAGCGAGCGTAGCGAGCGAACGCAGCGAGCGAGCCCGAACCCCAAAAGGGGGGTTTGGGGGGATTACCCCCCCCCAAGACAATTTTGAAAAAAAAGAAGAAAAATCGTGCATTTTCAAGCAAATTTGATAAAGCAGGAAGGTCAATAAAGCAATTGTGAAAGTGCAGTTATTACATTAATAGATGGCATAACATAGGTAGCTGCTTATTCAGTATTACCACAGAGCTTCATACATTCTGTCCTATTATGCTCAGGTGCTGATTCAGACTATAAGACTTTCATGGAAATCTCAGCTCTAAGAGTAGAAGAAATTGCACAGCAGTGTAATGGTTGCCAGGCTCGTTTCGCAGGAGCGTCAGGAACTTGAAGAAAAGTCCACAGTCTTCCCCTATGGCCTTCCGACTCTATTAGACTCTAGAGTAACGAATGGCATGCAAGGGGAAAACAGGGAAACAAAACAAGGAAAGGCGGGGGAAGAAAAACAGTCTTGCAACATACAGAATATTAGACTCTAGAGTAACGAATGGCAAGCAAGGGGAAAACAGGGAAAAAAAACAAGGAAAGGCGGGGGAAGAAAAACAGTCTTACAATATACTGAATATAAAAGAGGCAGCGCAATGCGCTGTTACCGTGATTCTGGTTGAGCTGAGCTTTGTACACACACTTCACATAGGTCCACGCAAGTACCCCAAATATAAATGGTATAAAGGTTTTCGTAATTTGCAAAGGGGAAAGTTTTGATAGGCAACACAAGCAACGAATCGTTCACCCTGCGGGAGACAGGTCCGGCCAGTGAACAAAGGTGAGCAAATCTGTGTAGTCTCCAAATAGAACAAACACTACAAAACTTTTAAAAACAGAGATAACAATGCATTTCTTACCTCAATCAGAATTTTTTGTATTCAACAAACAAGTAGCAGCATTCACTTTTTGTAAATGAAATCCGCACGTCTTTCTTTCAGTGTAGCAAACTTGTCAATTACTTTCATGTTGAAGTCCGGTATCTTTTGGACTAGCTTGCTCTCTACAGATAGCATCGCCAAAGCATTTAGTCTTTCCTCTAGCATGGTGTTCCTGAGGAATGTCTTTATGCGCTTTAAGGCTGAAAAACATCGTTCAGCTTCTACTGTTGTCATTGGAGTCGTAATCACAATTTTTAGTAAAGTCACTATCTCTGTAAGTGAGTTTTCCATATGCAGTTTATGAATTAAACTCAGCAAAGTCAAGGCGCTTTTGGCCTTCCGGTACACAGGCATTCTGTAGAGTACAGATAGCTCAGTTCTCAGCTGCTCTTTTATGAGCATAGGATATGCTTCCACAGCCTGATTCAGAGCACGCTCAGGGAAGGATTCATCATATTGTGCAAACTCTTTACTTTGCAATAAAGTTGCACTCACCAAATGTTTTGTGAATGAAAAATGTTCTTTTGCCTGCACAATTACAATGTCACATACCTCCTTTCCAATTCGAACCAGAGAGGTGATGTTTTGTCTGCGGTTTGCAAAAATAGAATCCTCCGGCAGTTTGCTCTCTAAATCGTCAACCCCATCTCTCACTTTCATAATCTGTTGTACAAATGCAGATGTATTGGCTTTCACAGAGACAGTATCTAGGTCTTTTTTTTGCAACTGATCGTATAACACCTCAACAGGAGTCATTATGCCATGAAATAAAAACAGTAAGAACTGAAACTCTTTGTCTTCTAGTGTTCTAATAAAGCCATGGGCTTCACCCTGACTTGTGTGATCAAAGTCTGCTCTGGATGCTATGGCGACAAAACATTTATGAAGGACCTCCCTCTGTTCAAAGATTAAGATGACTGTACGAGTGTGAAAGTTCCAACGAGTTGAGGATCCCCTTGGTACGCTTTTGTCCACAATCTCATGAAGGGCTTCTGTTCTTTTTGGGGAACGTGTGAAGAATGCTGCTATGCCTCCGATATCCTGAAAGAAAACTCGTGTCTCTCTGATCTTTGATACCGCCTGTTGCATAATAAGATTGAGTTGGTGGGCGTAACAGTGCACAAAATGAGCATTAGGGTACACATCTCGAATTCGTTTCTGTACTCCACTAAGGCTTCCACTCATTACGGACGCACCATCATAGCTTTGTGCGATAAGTTTTTGTTTTTGAGGCAGGTCCGGGAAAATTAAGTCCAGTTGATCCAGTATTGCTTTAGTGATGGTTGCTGCACTAGAGTCACTTAAATGTGTGAAGCCATTAAATCTTTCCACAACGTTTCTGTCACTGTCAAGGTACCGAAACACTAACACGGACTGTGTTTGAGTGGACACATCAGTGGTGTCATCAGCCTGAATAGCCACAAAGTCTGTGTTTTGCAACTCTTGCACAATATGGCTTCTTATAACTTCGAGCATACAGTCAAGGAGTTCATTTTGTATTGTATTAGAGGTGCCCTTAAAGACTGTAGCACGTGCTAAATGTCTTTCCAAATCCTGGTCTATGGTTGACATTAAATCCACTAGGCCTCGGAAGATCCCAGGTTTTGAGGAAGTTTCTGATTCGTCATGGCCTCGCAATGCCAGTTCGAAAGTACCACAGAAACGAATGCAATCAATGATCCTGGATAGATTTCGTCTGTTCTTATCAACAGCTTCATTGTGTTTTTGAATGGATTTGCGATACGCATCATTTATCTGCTGCTCAATTGGTGCGTCTTCCCCCAACATTCCCAGTCTTGTCAGGTTTTCCAGATGATTTCTTGTGAGCGCATGCTTCTTTATTTTTTCAGCGATGTGCTTCAGGTCGACCATTCCTTGCCGTGTCCAAGAAAAGTCACCGCCAAACAGCAAGCAGGGGAAGCAGAACAGAGAATTTCTTATAGGGCACCCTGTAAGCCAATCAGCTTTTTTGTACCAGGCATTTGAGAAAGTACGTTTTGACTTTTTTCGTCTGTCCTGGGTAGTTTGCTGTAGGTTTATTTCAGGCTGATGAGGTCCTAATTGTTTTATCTGTAGTTTTTGTTCAAGTGGCCGTGACTGGAATGACTTTGTAATCAGCTCTTGTACTGTATTCATGATGGTGTGTTGCTGGCCTTACCAATATATATATATTAAAGAAACCTGTCAATAATCAAAGTACAACGTATAAGGTGCAGTGCAATAATATCAAATTTCAGTATAAATACATTATACACATATCTTGTGGATTATCCTAATACATCTCAAATGACTGCTAAAAATAGAGCCGTACTCGCTCCTGCCTCTCTGTGCCATAGTGGTTGCTGGAGGCACTGAAAGAGACACTGCTTCAGGGCCTGGAGAGTGACCAGATACATAGCCCTAACTCCCATTTAAAAAGAATATATAGCATCAGTTTCCTTACCTTTAACACTGGTCACTGGTGTTTGCTGGGTTGTAGCTGGGGTCAGGTGATAGAGCAGCAAAGGAGGTTGGGGTCCTCTTGTTGTTTGCTGATAAACCTGTCAATAATCAAAGTACAACGTATAAGGTGGAGTGCAATAATATGAAATTTCAGTTCAAATACAAATACATCTCCAACAGCAACCCTTCCCACAAAATGACTGCTAAAATAGAGCCGCACTCGCTCCTGCCTCTCTGTGCCATAGTGGTTGCTGGAGGCACTGAAAGAGACACTGCTTCAGGGCCTGGAGAGTGACCCGATACATAGCCCTTACTCCCATGTAAAAAGAATATATAGCATCAGTTTCCTTACCTTTAACACTGGTCACTGGTGTTTGCTGGGTTGTAGCTGGGGTCAGGTGAGAAAGCAGCAAAGGAGGTTGGGGTCCTCTTGTTGTTTGCTGATAAACCTGTCAATAATCAAAGTACAACGTATAAGGTGGAGTGCAATAATATGAAATTTCAGTTCAAATACAAATACATCTCCAACAGCTCCCCTTCCCACAAAATGACTGCTAAAATAGAGCCGCACTCGCTCCTGCCTCTCTGTGCCATAGTGGTTGCTGGAGGCACTGAAAGAGACACTGCTTCAGGGCCTGGAGAGTGACCCGATACATAGCCCTAACTCCCATGTAAAAAGAATATATAGCATCAGTTTCCTTACCTTTAACACTGGTCACTGGTGTTTGCTGGGTTGTAGCTGGGGTCAGGTGAGAGAGCAGCAAAGGAGGTTGGGGTCCTCTTGTTGTTTGCTGATAAACCTGTCAATAATCAAAGTACAACGTATAAGGTGGAGTGCAATAATATGAAATTTCAGTTCAAATACAAATACATCTCCAACAGCACCCCTTCCCACAAAATGACTGCTAAAATAGAGCCACACTCGCTCCTGCCTCTCTGTGCCATAGTGGTTGCTGGAGGCACTGAAAGAGACACTGCTTCAGGGCCTGGAGAGTGACCCGATACATAGCCCTAACTCCCATGTAAAAAGAATATATAGCATCAGTTTCCTTACCTTTAACACTGGTCACTGGTGTTTGCTGGGTTGTAGCTGGGGTCAGGTGAGAGAGCAGCAAAGGAGGTTGGGGTCCTCTTGTTGTTTGCTGATAAACCTGTCAATAATCAAAGTACAACGTATAAGGTGGAGTGCAATAATATGAAATTTCAGTTCAAATACAAATACATCTCCAACAGCACCCCTTCCCACAAAATGACTGCTAAAATAGAGCCGCACTCGCTCCTGCCTCTCTGTGCCATAGTGGTTGCTGGAGGCACTGAAAGAGACACTGCTTCAGGGCCTGGAGAGTGACCCGATACATAGCCCTAACTCCCATGTAAAAAGAATATATAGCATCAGTTTCCTTACCTTTAACACTGGTCACTGGTGTTTGCTGGGTTGTAGCTGGGGTCAGGTGAGAGAGCAGCAAAGGAGGTTGGGGTCCTCTTGTTGTTTGCTGATAAACCTGTCAATAATCAAAGTACAACGTATAAGGTAGAGTGCAATAATATGAAATTTCAGTTCAAATACAAATACATCTCCAACAGCTCCCCTTCCCACAAAATGACTGCTAAAATAGAGCTGCACTCGCTCCTGCCTCTCTGTGCCATAGTGGTTGCTGGAGGCACTGAAAGAGACACTGCTTCAGGGCCTGGAGAGTGACCCGATACATAGCCCTAACTCCCATGTAAAAAGAATATATAGCATCAGTTTCCTTACCTTTAACACTGGTCACTGGTGTTTGCTGGGTTGTAGCTGGGGTCAGGTGAGAGAGCAGCAAAGGAAGTTGGGGTCCTCTTGTTGTTTGCTGATAAACCTGTCAATAATCAAAGTACAACGTATAAGGTGGAGTGCAATAATATGAAATTTCAGTTCAAATACAAATACATCTCCAGCAGCTCCCCTTCCCACAAAATGACTGCTAAAATAGAGCCGCACTCGCTCCTGCCTCTCTGTGCCATAGTGGTTGCTGGAGGCACTGAAAGAGACACTGCTTCAGGGCCTGGAGAGTGACCCGATACATAGCCCTAACTCCCATGTAAAAAGAATATATAGCATCAGTTTCCTTACCTTTAACACTGGTCACTGGTGTTTGCTGGGTTGTAGCCGGGGTCGGGTGAGAGAGCAGCGAAGGAGGAGGTTGGGGTCCTCTTCTTGTTTGCTGATAAACCTGTCAATAATCAAAGTACAACGTATAAGGTGGAGTGCAATAATATGAAATTTCAGTACAAATACATCTCCAACAGCTCCCCTTCCCACAAAATGACTGCTAAAATACAGCCGTACTGCCTCCTGCATTTGATTCATGTTATAGCGTCGCCCATGGCAGTGTGGGATGTCAGAGCACATTACAGCACACACATATTACACAGAGACAATGAATCATAAGTGTATAAATCAGTTTATAAGAAATGTTACATAAGACAGAGGGCTACAAGGTGTAGTAATCACATTTCATCCCTACTGGTAGGCAGGATAGTTTAAGAGTGCTTGGTCTGGAGAAGAATAAACTCAGAATTTAAAAACGTAACACCATGGTTGGTGGTTCACTAAAATATTAAGAATTGATTTCTTCCCAAATGAACTGTTTTTGCAACATTATGATAATCAAAGGCTGGGGGAAAAAATCATAACCCTCTAATCTATGCCTTGAAGTGTGTATGCAGCTCTTTGATGACGGTTAATAGCTCACTATTCTACATTATAATTTTAACTTAGAAACTGCAAATAACAAAAGAATCTCTTTGACAAAAGCAGTAATCCACTGCCCTATTTACATTATATGCACTTTGTGATTTGATTGGTACACGTTCTTTGCAGCTGGCATGATAACCCTCTGCACTACACCGGGTCTCCCTGCTGCCCCCTCCCGCCCCCAATGCTGGTAATATAGTTCCGCAGGATAAGGCGCCTGCTCGGGCTGAGACTTGTGTAACATTCCGCAGTTCTCAGGTTTGGTCACGGAGGGGTGGATCAAACGCTCGCCCTTGCAAGTTCTTTCACATTATTGCCGTTAAGTTTGGTAACAATAACGTGTTACTTATATCTCCTCACAGCACACGCGGCGACAGTAAGCACCACCACACACAAGCACCGTGTTATTTTTCAGCGGGTCAACAATGCATCAGCGTTTTCTCTGGAATGCAGTAAATACGATATTTTTCATCAGCACATGTACCCGGTATTAACTAAGCAATGGCAAAAAGATTCTGAGACACCTCAGTAGAGGGAAAGCCCTCAACCCCACAAAATCCCCCATTCAGATACAACAGCCTTTGGGTAATCCCACACTCAGTTTTATACACTCATTAGACACAATCCCGTCAGATATCTCGCCCCAGGGAGATATCTAAGTAAAGAGACAAGCCTTGAAGAGACACCTCTGAGACACAAATAAGATGCATCTCTTGAAGAAAGAGAAAGGAAATGGCTGTCAGAGACCTTCATTAGTTAGACACCCTCTGATAGAAATGACACCCTCCACACCCTGCAGAGAGAGGCAACTCGTTGATACCAACCTCCGAGAGAGTAACTTTAAAGCTACAAAAACTCAGTGAAACCCTCAAAAAGACTAACCTTACAGCAGGCTTCTGGGAGTAGTTCATGAGCCACTGGTAGCTCTCCAGCTACCAGTAAGTAGCTCCTCTCTCTCTGCCGCCCAACCTATTCATCTTTTGTTTGTTTTAATTAATGTCTGAATACAACATTTGAAAAATGTGTGTATTTTCAAGACTCATTAGCTGATGTTTGGAGAAAAAAGTAGACGGTATTTAAACCTGCTAGTTGAATTGAAAACATGGTTCATTGAGGAGGCATCACTAATATTAATGTGGTGCTATGCCAAGACATTCCAAATAGCAAAAGAATGTTATTTACACATTTTAAAACAAGCTTTTGCTTGGTTTAACATATACTACATTTGAAAAATGTGTGAATCTTCATAACTCATAAGCTGATTTTTGCAGAAAAATGGTTGAATTTTCAAAATATATATCAAGTGGATATTTGAATGCTAAATCATGCTCCACTAAAAAAAAACCTTACTAATATCACCTTGGTGCCAAAGGCATCACAGATGTGGCCGTTATTTGTTGTATATGCTACAGCATTCCGCACTGATAAATAATTTTTCAATATTACTACTGGTGCACTACGGTCATCACTAGCTGGTAATCTTGCACGGAGTGGCCACTTGTCTGATGCGGTCACAGTTACAACACTGATCATATTTGTGGCTCTGGATGATTTTTATTGAACATAAGTAGTACCTTTTATTATAGAAATGGTTTGAGGTCCCTTCCTCAAAGAGATGCCACCTCAGAGATACCACAGAGACCTGAGCAAGGCAGGCACCTCAGCCAAACATCACAAGAGAAAGTGACAGAGTGCACACCTTATTCATTTCAAATTTCGCCAGTTAGTTATTTCTTTTACTCTGTTTGCATGCAAGCCCAGAACCGTGGACTGCCCAACCACGTATACATGAATCCCTGGAAGAGGTGGGGTGAGATCACACCCCACACTGGACGCACAGCATTCCTTAGTGCATAACAAAGATGCCACCATTAATACAATTTCATCCGTATTTTATTTTTCATTTTATCCACTTCTTGTCATACATTTCTCCTTTTAATCCAGTCACATGAAAGACTCTTGTGTTCACATTACATCCTTAATGCTGTAGACATGCCTTCCAGGCCTTATGCTAGAGCACGGAGTTTCACACAAGTTTTCCCTCAATCGATAGTTTTCATCACCCAATCCATTTCGAGCCCTTCATGACCCTTCGTCAGGGGTATCTACAAATTTAAAACATTACTGTTAAGCTATATTCTTACATGGCTCATGTTTGTTAACTTAGTGTAAACAAAACAAAAATAATGCGTAATAATGGATTAGGTTCACCCCACTATCAACGTTATGCCCGCTGAATTCATAATAATACGTTACTGGAACATTCAAGGGATGAGGTTAGTGAAATAAGGTTCGCCCTATATAAAGCTGCCATTTTATTTTTTTAAACTGCCATTTGTTCATGGTTTAAGATTCTACAAAGAAGCGCACAATAGTTGAAGAGGACCCTTTATATATAAAAACATATATATTCTTTTTTAACATGACTTTTCTGCCTTTGTTCAGTTTAACTACAAGTCACTGATCAATAAGGAAGCTTTAGAATACACGTGAAAGTGCTTTTGCCTTACATTTCTGTTTAAAATAGATACTGATCAGAGGAAATATTGTCTGTTTTTGGGTGATTTAAAAACCGGCAGGTGGCTACCCTAGCCAGATCAGATGTCGTGGCCCTTGAGCCATTTCATTTCACCTCACATGCCCAGAAAAAATGCAGTGCTTCTAGAGTTCACCAATGCTACTGGTTTCATAAGCTTCAAAACGCCTAAGTTAACAAACATTTCTCTAAAAATGAGTCCAATGAGACGAACTAAACGGTGTTGCATGGAAGGGCATGCTCCCGGAATGTGGTACACTTTTTGGGGATTTCCGGGGCCTAATTGGGATTCCAATCTGACCCTGGAGAGAAATAGAGGGAGAGAGAGAGACGCAGAGTGAGGGCAAAAGACAAAAAGAGGGAGGACAGAGTGTCAGTGAAGCACAAAGAAAGAATGGGAGCGAGAGAGTCAAGAAAAGAGAGTGGAAAGGAACCATATGAGAAAGAGACAAAGAGAGAGACGGAGAGAGATAGAAAGAATGTGAAGAGAGAGAAAGAGAGGCAAAAGGTAGAGTAAAGGTTGCAGGAGTAATGGGAGAGAAAGAGGAAGAGAGCTTGCAAGACAAAGAAAGAGATACAAAAAGTCACAAGCATACATTTTTTTTTAAAGGACGCGTATGAAAGTGACACAACCAGGTCTAAGTGCAACAGGCGTTACACACAGAAACCACGGAGCTTCACACAGAAACCATGGAGCTACTGTTCTGAAGCACGCCAGTGCACAGACATCAGAAACACACACATGAGAGCCGCTGGCTCTACACAACGCTCAGATACCCCTCGTCCCCCTCTCCCCAGCCCCCGCCCCACCACCACCACCACCCCCCTCCCCCCCAGGCGCGCGCGCACACAACTCGGAGGCATATAGGTCAGGTCTGAGGGGAGGGGTTTGAGCTGTATGCTTCAACATTTTAACAGACCCCGCCAGTAGGTGCATTAACCCACAGAGGTATCTCAATTTGAATTGAACACGTGTCTTGTAAATTGCAGTGTTCAAAGGCTCCTGTGACAGCTCTTCAGACTAATTCGCCAGCTCACTGGGATGGGTCACAGAAGTCCCAGGAAACTGAGCAATCATAATTTATGAAGCTTCCATGAGGACCACTGTAGGCAGAGGGAGCAGGGAGGGGTGAATGGGTCTAGTTAGAAATAGCTTCTTACATAGGCTTACGGTTGAAGATCACTCCACCTCACATGGCAGAAAAAGTAAAAGAACAAACTTTGACAAAGGCAATAGGTTTCGCCTTCTGTCTTTGCCAATGCTGGCCTAGTGGTTTTGCAAAAGACGTACAGAACTGGCCCAAAAAAACAAAAACATAATATCCCTAATGCTGAACAGGTTTGGGGATACAAGTTTTTTTTTTAAAAAGGTGATGTTGTGTATGCACACATGTATTCGTCATGAGGCTCGTCGCTCCAGCTCACCACGCATGTGTCACCACACATGGCTGCGCACGTCACGACGCAACAGCTTGAAATGGTAGATAACAAAAGTGCACTGAAGCTTATTCTTCATAGAAAGGAGCGACCCAGAAACAAAACGCAGCTGCTGTGCCTTCCGATTTTTTTTTTGCTGGGAAGGCATTGTGGGTATAGGGGGGAGTGTTGGAGGGGTATGAGGATCTGATCAACAGGGGGATAAACAAAGGGGCATGGTAGGTGGTGGTTTTAAAATCATTTTTTTTAATGAGTGAAAGTTGTGGAGAGCGGGGTGGTGAAGGGGAGCAGCACACAGAGAGCAAGGGGACTGAAGTGGGAGCAATACTACAGTGTCTGCGTAGATGTGGGCCTAGGGCCCAAGACACAACAGTACCCTAAAATCAGAGCGTGTGCTTACCACCTGCTACGTATTGGAATCTTGTATTTTTTTATGTAGTCAGGCCTCCTTAAAAACGAATATAAAGCACGGGCAGTAGTAGTATTTCAGGGTGATCAAAGCTCCTGGAAAAAGAGACATTTTATAAGAATACAGCACCCTCACCAACCGTCAGATATTAGCGTCTCTCTTACCCTGTTTAATGGACGAGGGGCCGCATTCCCACCTCGCAGGCCCCGAAGACAGGTGCGGGCCGGTGTAGACCGCAGCTAGCGTGATCCCAGAGGGTGCTGACCACTCGCACGTGGAGCCAGAGAGACAGGACCGGACTGGGAACCGAAACTGCCTGCCAAGTGCCAAGAGATCTTCAAATGGGCTATCAGGTATGTTTGTTTGTTTTTCACTCGTTTGCACCTACTTCTCACATAGAGACCTGAAACCGGAGTGAAACCAAGACGCTGGAGCAGGCACCCGCAGTAATGGGTTCGAATCCTAGCGGAATAGACCTATCCTTGTTAAGTCAATGAAATTCCCGTCATTGCTTATGGGAGTCAGGCACTTAAAATTAAAACGTCCTGATGCAAATCTTCTTGTTTATACTGTGACGTTTACGACTTGGCTGGAATCTTAAACGAGAGTGCCCGACGATTCAGATCTCAGAAATAAGTTCAAATAACCGCATTATTTGGACTAATAGGGGGGAGTGTTGGAGGGGTATGAGGATCTGATCAACAGGGGGATAAACAAAGGGGCATGGTAGGTGGTGGTTTTAAAATCATTTTTTTTAATGAGTGAAAGTTGTGGAGAGCGGGGTGGTGAAGGGGAGCAGCACACAGAGAGCAAGGGGACTGAAGTGGGAGCAATACAGAGAGTGCAGGGGAGTTTCAGTGAGGAAGCAGCACATGATGGAGACAGAAAGGAAACACACAGCCTACCCCTTAATGGATATGTCTGTCACATTACAGCCGTTGCTAATCAAACACTGTAAGTTCTCTCACTCACATGCTATGTGATAGTCAAGTCAGGGCCAGCACTCTCTCACAACACCGCATGACAGCCCTCCCGAGTCCCGGCACCACGTGACATGACAACAGCTCTAAGACTGTAGCGTGTAGCGTCTTTAATTTAAATTAATTAAATGCACAAATTAATTCACCGGCGTTGCTGCCTGGCAGTACCTACTAAAATCGACGATCTCTTGAGTCTTCCTTCTTCTTCAGACGGCGGATGAGTGTGACTCTCGTCTCACAGACAGTCGCAGAGAGAGGGATGATTCCAGAACAACTTGAACTTCTAACGGTGCGCATGGCCAATCACTGAATGGCTTCATATGTGAAGTCACAGTGATTGGCCAGCATACAGTCAATGCTGAGCGGCCTGCCTGAGCCACCCACGCGGCATCCAATGATCGATTTGCCTGTCCTTCGCGCTGTTCACCAGCCAATCCTGGTGCTTATACAGCGCCAGGATTGGCTAGGGGGGCCCACACAGCACTCGCCCTCTCGCCTTCCAAACGACGGGGCTGGCTAAACGCGCCCCCCCCCTGGCCCCTTCTGTCTTTCTCACCGGCTACATGACGCTGACGCGCATGCTCGGGTAAGTTTCTGCCCTTAATGCGCAACTCCCGTTTCCTACAGCCCTGAGTTTAAATGCCAGCCAACCCGGCCCCACCCCCTACGCACTCCCTATTTCAGCGGGTGTGTCCCGGCCGGAACCCCCGCTGAAAGCTTTTATATTTATATTATTAGGACGGAAAGCTCGTTGTCAGCAGGTGCGTCCACCAGGCTTAGTGGGGCTACGCCCCTACGCCCCAATGGACGCACCGCTGCTGCTCAAGATGCAGTTATCCACATCACAGACTTCCTCTTTCTTCGGTCCTCATCAG